>NW_008610035.1:12325-70133 GCF_000691845.1 Merops nubicus
AAACATAGGAAAGAATTCATCCTCTGCAGGCCAGGGGACAGGAACTAAATAAGCCTGGAACAATGAAAGAATTGCTACTTTCTATCTCTTTCACCCTTCTATGGTTTTTTTTGCATTTTATCTTCTTGCCTTTCATCTGCCATCCTTGTTGGATGATGTAGCAATGAATCTTCATGAAATGTTAAAAACTGGATGCTAACCTAAATCATTACTAATTGAAGCATTGTTACAGTCCCCTTCTATAGTATGTGATCTATCCTGCTCCTTTCTGTCTTTCCTGCTCTGATTATCCATTTGTTTGGGAATAGGTATTACTAACTGCCAGAGCAGGCTCAGAAAAGATAGTTGTTCATAAAAGAAGGGAGGTAATGTTATATTAAAGCACATGTAAGTGAGTATTAAGAAATATTTATTTCCTTCTACTTCCTCTTTTCTTTATCTGTTACTGTTTGTTGGGATAGTTGGAGAGTATTTATTTCCCATTTTAACTGATAGGAGCTACTTTATGTATATTTTCTTTGTTTCATCATTTTAATTTACATTTTAAAAATATATTTTGTCATTACTTTTACATTTTAAGCTTTGTCCAACCTCTCCTAACCACAAGAATCCATCTGCCCAAAGGAGGATTTGGGGAGAGACTGATGGTTTCTCTGCATTCCATCTTTTCCATGATTCTGTAGGACCTCCTCATGAACAGCAAGTCATATATATTTGGATTTTGAGCGAATTTAGGTACAGAGATTGGGAGTAGCCATTTCAGTTGTGATACTCTACTGGGAAGCCATTTGGCTGGAAGTCCATTCAACAGCAGCATGCTAATTCTCCTTTGAAACGCTCCCCTCTCCCCTCATGCCACATGTGCTCTCACACACACTGAATTGCCAAGTGACCAAGAAAGCTACTGAAAACTATGAAGGATGCCAGACTAGGTCATTGCAGAAGTCTCAGGGCATTACACAGGCTCTTAAATTTCTTGCACATTTCATAATCCTTGAAGTGCCAGTGATGGTAGTTCAGAGAAAGAACCATCCATACCTTTAAAAAAAATTCCAAGTCATTCTGTCCGTGCTTTGTGGTGTTCCAAAGGCTGATGCTTGATAAGTAAACTTCAAGAAAAAGGACAAATTTGGTTATTCAATAAGTAACTTTTATTGCACCTATTCAACCCTGGTGTCATCTTCCTAGACTTCCTATCTAAATTCCATTCCTGAACTTAAGATTCAGTTTACTGTCTTGTGATCCATCAAGGTGAATTGATCTTCTATTGGTTCACTACAGACCCTGGTTTCAGTAAGAAAGAATTTAATAATTATAAACCCTGTAACTTTGGAAAGTATTTACAAAACTGGGATGTAGCTGAGATGGAGCAAACCGTGCCTATTCATTTATATTTATATGTGTGGGTAATTTTTGTTAGAGGTGCTTAGAAATCCAAATTTGTTGCAGAACCCCTTTGTAATAGCAGTGCATATGGAGATTTTCAGAACTGTGTGGGTGGCTAGAAATACATCTAGGCACTTGGTCTGCTCTCTGAATTGTTTGGATGCCAGCCAGGTAGCCACATTGCACATCAAGCTGTGCTAATGCAGTTATCCAGTTGTCAGAAATGCAGAAAATCTTGGGCTTGTGTATTCCTGTTTTTGTAAGCACATTCCAAGCTGATTTATTTTTCCTCAGAAAATTCTTATTAATTTCAATCACATGTGTAAGTTAAAGTTTCTCATCAGTTTTTTAAATTTCAGACACACACCCAGAAGACAGTTTCTGCCCAAAACTGACATAGAGAAATGAAGCAGCAAAAGATAAAATCATTTAACCCAAGTCACACAGGAGATAGTATCTCTGGACTTATTTAATACTTTTGAATATAAATTCTGGTTCTGTTTTTTAACCTTACATTCATTCTTTTTGGATGCAAATGTTCATTTTTCACAGCTGTCTTTTTGGCATTGTTGAAAGGCAATTATTACAACTGTTTAATCTGATCTTTAGTTTCTGTTGTGAGATAGTATTAGTGTAGTATAAAGGATTTTCTGGACCTCTGATTTGCTATCAGAATGTCACAATTTGTTTCAAGAGTTTCTATCCATTAATCCTAACCAGGAAGTGTAATAGTTTTTCAGAACGTTCAGGGTAAGAAACAAGGCTTGTATAGATCTCTTTGTACGGTTATCAGTTTAAAATAAAGTAGGGTTGCAGTGCTTGATTCTCTCATTTATCGAGCTAACTTGCTTTCAAGGAGTGGATAATGCCTTATACAACTAGATAAGGGAGCAAAATGGGTCTCTGAAAGATCCTGTTCAAACATTACACCACATCTAACAATTACCTACGGCTGCTGCTTTGGAAATGTTGCTGTTTATATTACTGTGGGAACCATAATGTCCTTCACCTTTTCTTCAGAGATGCCCTGCTAAGAGACTAGACTGCTACAGTCAAGATGTGTTGTAAAGATAAGAGTTCTGTACCTTTTTAGACAACCTTCTTTGATAGTATATTTAGAGATTGAGTCAATACAATGAATTATCATCTAGACAAATTCAGACTTGCTGTATATCTTACAAACATATCTTGGAAGACTGCAACAAAGGTTTATTGTGATTCTTTACAGAAAGCCGTTAGTGAAAATTAGGGATTGCGTTCCAAGAATCATCTAATTTTACCACAACATTTGATACTTCTTAAAAGGAAACAATCAGGTTTTATAAGTTACCATTTTTTTTCTGTTTTAAGCTTCCAATGTGACACTTCTGAAGACAAATTTTTCCCCCTAACTTTATTTTGCCCTTTGCCTTTTGACATGCACTGTTTCTTCACTTCTTGAATGCCATTGGCATATTTGGCTTTAGTTTGTGCTTACAATGTCAACATGACTTTAGAGTAAGATTTGTTCCTCAGCTTGGTGTGCCCACTGAAACCTTGTTGAGGTGACCTTTTAAAACTTTTGTCATGGAGACATCCACCTGGATACATATCAGTACTGTTTTAGGAAATCCCAGCTCTTTAATTCCAGTCAGAGACCTTTACCTTACCTTACCTATTATATGTGTTATTCATCAACATGAAACAGAGCAAGCATGAAATATACAGTGTATGTAAAGTCTGGGTTTTCTTGAACAAAGTCAAGCATGTGATTCCAGAAACCTGAATGGAACTTGTTCTGTAAGCTGAAGATGGAAGATTCTGTGCAGTGATCAGTCTCTGTGCTGCTTAGCTTTCTCTCTGTGGAAGCTCTGAAGAAATGTTGACATATTTTGACCAATTTCTAAGGGAATAAAAAGATCATAAGAAATCCTAAGATTGCCTGGAGATTTTGTGAATATCTGTCTTAACAAAGCTAAGTTGGAAGCCCTAATTTTCAGCAATTTAGTTACTAATTCCTTGTGATTGCAACTTTTCTGTGAGAAATTGTCATTTTGCTTTCATACTCATCCAGGTAACTTTGGCACAACATAACTGGGCCTTGGATAGTTAAAGGGTTGTTACTGATAATGGAAAAAATTAGAAACCTGATGGCTATGAAAAGAAAGCTGCCAACAAAAGGTTTTAAAAGCACATCTCATGTATATCTTACATGTGTTTGTATCAAAGTCAGTAAAACTGTTTGTAAAATATGGTGCTAAGTCTGTCTAAGCCATCTGAGTCAGCTTCAGTGGGAACTGTTTAGTTGCATTTCACATCACAAATCCACTCAACTAAATAACAAAGACAGATGCTTTTTTGAAAGATACACTATGCTCTTGCTGAATGTAAGTGCAAATTAAGGCAAAAAACCAATTTGCCCTTTTCAAATCTTTCTTGTCCCACCCAATCATCATTTTCAAGTCTTCTCATTTATATGTGTATATATGAAAGACATAGTACCCCAAATCAATGTATTAAGCTAAGCAGCTCATGAACCAGCTACCACACCAAGCTATTCCTTATGTACTTGAAGTCAAAGTGAAAAATAATAATTAAAAAAAGGTATGTAAATAAGGGTTTCAAGTGGGAAAAGTACTGCAGTCCAAGGGACTCCCTGTTTCTGGATTAGGAATATCACTTCCGTCCCTGCAGAACTTGGTGCATGTGTAGTTTATTTGTTTAGTGACAAATTGGCTGTTACTGCTAAAGTGCTGATCAAATAAAGAAAATGGCTTAGCTGGTGGCAACATGATCCATGACCTCGTAGCTGAAAATTCCAGTTTGTCAGAGTTCTGGAAATTATTTGTGTGTTGCCTGTAGAGTAGGTAACTCAAGGAGAAAAAACCCAAAACAAAACAAAAGTATTGTGGTTAATGGGACATGTTAAGGGTAGGAGGAGAATGAAGTGTTTTCTTCTGGGAGGTTCTTCACTAAATTAAGGGGTTTATATTGAAAAAGGAGAGAAGGTTGCAGGAGATGGAGCTGTGATAGTTTGCTCAATCTAGGTGGTGAAGTCCTAGAGTAAAAGAGCGAGCGCACCAGAGCTTTCTGCTTGTCTTTAGACTCTTAGTCACAAGGAAATTAAGTTTAAAATATAATTTACACTGCAAAGCTCTAAAGCAGGGATTAAAAACCTACCACACAGGTATGCAAGATGATGTGTAAGCAGGAGCCTTGTGAAAGGCACAGAGCAGGGAGGGCAGAGGGCCAAGAGTTCATAGCCAGGAGCTGCAGCATCTTGAGAAGAGGCACCTGCGAGAAGCAGTTGCTGCCAGCTCCCGCTGAGGTCTGATCTCACTCAGAGCTGGAAGCTCCTGCCTTGCACATAATCTAGATTCTGGGGATCAACAAAACCTTGCCCGTGTGAGAGGGAGAACCTCCCCACCAAGTTTCAGCTGCCACAGTACACTGGAGTTTGTAAAATCTGAATACAGGCCAGTGTATAGCCCTCTTGAAAGATGAATGAGCTGGTGGACAGTGCAGTCAGAATAGGTAATCAATGAGAAACATGTTACTAAAATGCTTTAAAAATTCTTATGTTAAAATAGGCAAACAATGAAGAAACATTATAGTTAATTCACTACAAGTCTTGAGAATTTGTCTAGTAAATTAAAACAGTTGATATAATTATATTTGTATTTGGTATGATTTCACCAATAAACTTCTGGTGGTCTTTAATAGTGCTCCCATACTTGAAGGAAGGATTTTTTACTCTTACTTTCTAATCAAAACTGGCATGGTAACTGTCAGACTTGTGGGCTGACTGGTCATTGCTAAAAATTAAAATATGCTAGTACTCTTTTATTTAGATTGTAGTCCTTGTCCAAAAGCTCAAGCTGTGTTTAGAATTCTGATTTTGAGAGTTCCAAATTCCAGGTTATTTGCGAAATAGCACTTCAGCTATCTGGGCAGAATATCTTTTATAGATTTCATTTTACAGACAGCAAAACTGAGATGCAGAAACTAGTGACTCTGCAAGTCACAAAACACAGTAGCAGCACTATATTGCAAGTCATTTATATCTGGAAACTTCCCCTCATTCTGAAGATGTATCTGCAAGTAAATAGATGTTCCTTTAAAGAGAAAGCACAGATGCTTGTGGTGGCAAACATCTGATTAATATTCCAAGAAAAATTCTCATTTCTGAGATAGTTGTGAGTTCTTTTGATATGGCTTACTGGGATGCATGAAAATTATAGCTGGGCCTAATAAAGGTAGAATTTGGAGGCCGAGTTTTCTATTTTCACTGGCTTTTTTGCATTTCTTGCATTTTGTTCTGAATGTAGTAAAGCTGACTGACAGCTTTAATTCTTGTGGCAATGTGTTCAACAGTGTAGGCCTTCCTCCTGTGAATTCCAAAGTGCTGGATTCATGAATTTCCCTACTGCCAAATGATAATTTCATCTTTCATAGTTACTGTCTGAATGACAGAAATGTGTGTTTCCTCATGGCAAAACTTATCAGTTTTTTTGACTTTATTAATACTTTTATTTTTTTCAATTCTAAGTCTTTTAGAATGTATTTTCTGTATTAAGCATATTTAACTTGAGGATTCGTGGGGAGGAAAGTGCAGTGAATAGTTTCTTTGGAAATACATGAAAAATGTTGACAGATTTGAAATAAAGCATAGAAGTTTCCTACTGAGATTCATACTTACTACTGTGTGATCTGCTGTATTATCTGTAGAAAATGTCTTTGTACATCAGAGAAACAAAAAGACCTTCAGCAGATTGTTTTATTGAACTCTTAATAGACATTAAGAAACATAACGCCAGCACTTCTGCCACATTGCTGTCATTAAATAATAAATCATTGCTGTAGCTGCCTAATGGGATATGTAGCAATGCTGATGGTGGCAGTCTAGACCTGAGCTGAAGTGGATTAATTTAAAACACAGAGCAAAAATAGTAGATAGCAGTGCTCAGCAGAACAGTTTTGGGGCTAGAACCTGGTGACTAACCACAAGAAAGAAGATAATAGAAATTAGATCTAACTCAAAAATGATATCTTTTACAATCCCTAGACATCCTCCAACACCTAATTATGAAACTGCTATACAAGCATTAATGAATGTATTTTCAATACTCCTGTTTGTCTGAGATGTCCTAGCCTAGTGTACAGATAGAAAAGGGGGGGCACTAGAAGACAAGTGGCTTTGTCTCAGAAATGGCAATGACCTGTACCTGCCTTTCATCCTGGAGGCAGTATGAATGTGTGGAGCTTTGGGAAACAAGGTCTTGTGGTGCTTATTCCTAATGCAGTGCTTTAGTCATGTGCAGTTTGTTGTTGGGTTGGTTGGTTTTTTGTTTGGGTTTTTTTTTTCAAGCAGGACTTTCTAGTTAGGTGTGTTTCCAAGCAAGCAAAGCAATAGGATTCTGTGCTTCTTCTTTGTGACTTAGAAAGTCTCATGTTCAGCACTGAGATGTAAGGGTACCACACCTGGATGAGAGCCACCCCCTAGTCAAGCAGATCGGGTCTGTCTGAGCTGACTGCCTCAAGTGATGCCCTTGAGGTGCCATCAGTGGTTTGCCCTGTGGTACATACAACTCATTAAGCAGAGACACATGGAGCCATCTACCATAGAGATGTGTGTAACTTTTAGAACATGAGCTGCTTTGTCAAATTATTAACGTTTATCAAATTGTTACAATTATTTACTGAATTATTAAAAACAATCTGTTCAAAGACAATAGACTGCTCTGAAAAGACAAAAAAAGAGATTGTGAGGAGTCCAGCAGTAAAAAGCCAAGAAAACAGAGCAATTGTTCTGTCTGTGACTTTTGTTGTGTGCTCTATGTGGGAATCTGTTGAAATGTGCAAATGTTGAATTTGTGAACCTAATTAGCACATAAAAATCCAGCTGTAATAGTAATCAAAACTTGCTGGTTCAACAGACTACGGGGGTTTTTTTTAGGTATTAACACATCCTGCACATATGGCCCCCAGCTGAAGATCTGGAGCTGCTCATACCAGCAAGTTAATATCAGGGGATTTAGAAGCAAGTATTTATTGGTGGCAGTTGTGGAACCAACATGTGGTCTGACTCTGGTGCTTCCAATGCTGTTTGTGTCTGAAAGGGGGAAAAAAAAAGAAAAAGTGTCTGATACTGCTCTTAGTATCCTTGTGCTGTATGAAAACAAGGTACAGTGTTTTAATAGATTCGTTGGCTGAGATTTCTTTTGGAGAGGCCTTCAGTTGATAAATTGTGGCCTTGCTGGAAGCTGTAACTGCAGCAACAAGGAAATACTATCAGTTTTCCACAAGTTGAGATTTAGTTGCTCATATTTGTTTAATTATAGCATCTTGGTGGCATCTTCTTTACATTGTTTGTGACAGCATCAAGGAATGAAGAAGATTTTGTTTTACATCCTTTGGAAATATAAAAAGCACTTTTTAAGTTAGCTATCATGGAAATCAAAACAGGCTCTCTTGTAAAATGCACTTTAATAAATAATTGTAAAACGTCTTTTCCGTTATGATTTGCAGGTCATGAGTTGGCAAGTCTTAGCATTTAAATTCAAAATTAGAAGTTTAGCTGTTTCAGTGGAAAGACAGAATGTATTTGGTATTGTCTTAATAAATTACCTGAAGCAGCTGCTGGATTGCAAGTAGACAAGTGCTTATAACTGACTAATAAGGCACTTTTAGTAGATCATCTATATACAACACAACTTGTGGTTAGAGATCTCCCTTGCTGTGAAAATGGAGTGCTGTTGGCCTGGCTGTTACCTTTGATCTCTGTAAATGACTAGCAATAAATTTGGAGTGTCGGAAGCTGACCGGTGGGATGTCTTGGGGAAGATGGATGGATGGGATGTTACCTTGAAAAACCTGCAGAGCATTAACAGGGCTTGTGTTTTGAAGGGAATCTATGCAAGGCACTTGGTGGTACTGGGGCTACATATTCCTAAAAGTACACATAGTAAAGCACTCTTCATCAAATATGGCAATGAAATGAGTACTTTCACAGTGAAGAAAGCAACCTAGATTCAGTGGATAATATGCTGATGCTGCATTCCCTTCTCTTCCAGTTTCACTTCAAAGTGGTAAGAATGATTTTTATTAGTACTTTTTAAGGCACTTAAATCCTTTTAAGCATTTTTCTCTGAGCATATTTCACTCGAGTGAAATAATTCAGAAGTTTTCACTATGTTTAATCAAAACAAGGTCTTCAGATTATTTATTTTGATAATGATTTCTTTTGTGATATTTTAAAATAACTGCATATTTTTACTTGAAATAGCATTGTATTTCCAAGCTGAGTGCTTACAGACTGTCTCATGGAATAGGACAGCCTTATTGCAGGCAAACTGCATACTTGCTTTGAACACAAATATGTTTAACGCTGTGATGACAGAAACTGTTGTTGCCTCAATTTCATGGTATTATATATTCCATGTATTATTAGTGTATTTTTTCTTACATTGTGTTCCACTTCCTTCTTTTTACTCACTTAAATTCAGGACTTTAGAGCTCTCCTGCAATTTAGAAACTGAAATGCTTTGAGAAACATATTTCATAAGAAAGCCAATACCATTTCAATGAAGAAAATGGAGGAAACCTTTCTGTTTTAAGAATTTTGTCTGTTGATAATGTTGATGTTGATTATGTTATTTGAACAAGCCACATACAGAAGAATAGACCAAAAATGCACTTCTAAAGCTACTGTTTCTATTTACGATTTTTGCAAAATTTAATTTTCAAAACTAAACTTGAGGTACACAGAATCCAAACATATTTGATTTACAGCTATTCCGTATTTTCAGTAATGGAAAAGAAACAGGTTTTACTACTACTATAAATGAACTTGTAAGCATGGTGTATAAAGCTGACAAAGTCAGAGACTTAGGGGATTCTGTGCTTCACAGGCTTCCCCCCCTGCCTTTAATCAAAGCAACATTCTTTAATTCAAATTTAATCACCTTGCAACAAACTAATAATTTTATTACATTCTCTCAATTCGACAATGCTTAGCTGCTTAGAAATTTAAAATTTTACTACAGAGCTAGAAGAGATTCGCTTTAGAATATTCAGTATATCTGGTCTCTGTCTACAGTGAATATTTTTACAAATAATGAACCAAATGTTCTTTGATTTCTTCCTGTAAACAGTGTAAATGAGCAAGCTCTTCAATATGTAGTGCAATGCTAGCTAAATTGGTTTTGTATATCTATATACATATCATAATCAACTTACTAGAGTTATAATATGATTAAAACCACATATATGTTACATATCCATAATGCTGAAGAACTAGGACAATCAATCCCTGTTTTGAAGAATATTCCTTGTCTTTATACAGGTGTACACTAACATGCACCTCTAGGTGCTGTACAGTCTGAAAAAATAACTTCTGATGTTGTTACATAGACATGGTCTGAGTCTGTACTGAAACCGTGACCTAGACCATGACTGTGATCCATCAAAACATTTAATAAAGTACTTAACTTAAGTATATCAATAATCTCTTTGAAGATCAGTGGAGCTACTCAAGTGCTTAAGACTATAAGTGTGCTGTGGTATTTTGCTAGGTTGTGGCAAAACTTCCTGCAAGCATGTGCTGAAACACACTAGTTGTAACATGCAGTACATTTCAGCAGTTGATCTGATTTTTTTATCTAATAAAAACTGAAACAGATGGACTTTTCATCTGTGTTTTACAGCAGTATTCTTGTACTAGGTGCAACTTACTCAGGTACATGTTTTCAGGAGGGTGGATGGAGTTATCCATTAGGGGCTGTAAATCATGAACTCTTCATTGACTTCTAACACACAGAGGAATCAAAGAAGGTAGAAAATGGTTCTGGTTCTTATGGAAAAAAAAAAATTAAAAAAACCCACAACTTGTAAAAAGGAAGGTTCTTATTAAACTTGGTGAAAAAAATCCCCAGACTTCACAACAGAGAGCTCTAACACTGGAGCAGGTTGTTGAGAGAGGTTGTGGTTTATCTGCTCTTTGAGTTATTCAAAGCTTGCCTTGACAGGCCATGAGCAACCCACCCTAATCCTATTTGGAGCAGATTGTTCAGACTAAATGACCTCCAAATGTTCTTTCCGACTAAATGACCTCCAAAAGTTTTTCCCAAGTCAAGGTATTCCACAGTTGTAGCACAGGTATTACTGCACTATTAAAGGTATAGGTGCAGAAAGGAGTGCATTTAACAAGAGAGATCAGTAGTAGCCAGGAATAATTCTGCAGTTATGTTGTTGGCAAGAGTAAGACTTGAATTTGCTATTCAACAGAAAATTAAATCCATCAACCACAGTCAGCAAAAAGCCTGTAGTTCTGATGGGTGGGTTTTTTTTTTTTCCTTAGACCTGAAGTTCAACAGTGGCTATGCAAATACTGTTAGCAACAAAGTGGTAAAATTTCAACCACTACAAGGAAGAAAAGGCTAGAGGGGAAAGAGATCTGCTAGATTGTTTTCTAACCAGCTGCATCAGTTAAAATAGCTATCCTAAAACTGATAATGAAGTAATTTAAATGCTCGACTCGCTGCCCGTGTTTAGAGTACATACTTTGCGTAAGTTTTGGCACTTGTGGTAACGGACTGGCAGTCTGTGCACATGCAGGGCCTCTTTCACATGGGTGGACTCCAGCCTGGCCATGTACCAGTCTAAAACGTAATATTTTGACTTCTTTAACAGGGTTTGGCTTGATAACACAGTAGTGCAATTTCAGCCGCTATTTTTCTCAGGGAATGTTTGTCTTTGTCCCACCCATGAGCCTCTGTTAGTGTTAAGACAGAAGTGAAGAATTTGTGGAATAATCAGTGTGTAGTAGGATCATAGACTCATAGAATTGTTTAGGTTGGAACAGGTATTTAAGATCATCAAGTCCAGCCACTAACCTAGCCCTACCAAGTCCCCTGCTAAACCACGTCCCTGAGCAGCACATCTACACGGCTTTTTAAAGTGTCCAGAGGTGATGACTCAACCCCTTCCCTGGGCAGCCTGTTCCAGTGCTTGTGTAATGATAAGTGTAGAGGATGTTCCCAGTGTGCTGGGCAGCAGTTGCTCTTCCAGATGCATACTTAGAGAATACCCTCCAAAGTTTACAGATGTTTACCTTAATGCTGAATGCTGCCTTAATTTACACAGGCACTGCACCCTGTATTGTAAAGTTTGAACAGGAGAGATATTGCAGAGAACAGCTATGCTAGATGTGTAATTTTCAGTCTGGGCTATTTCATTCTTACCTTTACTTTTAACACAACAAGTTTCCCTTTAACACAGTCATTTTTATGCTTTTTGCCTTGCCTCTGGCAAAACTGAAATGCCACGTTTACAGCATATGATTTATGTTGTTCTTCACATTGAACTTCATGATTATGTTCTCAAAGTCCATTGTTCTTTAACCTTCAAAATTCCTGTAGACTAATTTAAGAATGTGTGAAAACCACTACAGATAATATTAAAGAGAAAAGAAAAAAAATTCTGTATGGTTTGTCTTTGGCATATATTACATGCTTCATTAATTTAAATATTTAATCTGTATTTGCATTCTGAAAAAATAAACTCTTCTCTCGGGAATAGATAAACAACATTCATTTATATCACTAGGGGTTGCATGTAGATATGAAGGTGTGATGTACAGTTCGTGCTGTAGTAAGTCACTGTAACATTCTTTTTAAACCACTTCTCTGAAGGTGTGAAATGTTGGTTTTCTTTTTGTCTCAGTTCCTTGCAAAAGAATAGTGCCTTCTTATGTTCTTAGTAATTATCCTGCTTTCAGGTGACACAAGCCCCCATGCTGCTAAATAATTCTGGTTGTGTTGATCAGGAATCTAACCAGATATTTTATTAGTTGGATTTCTTCAACCCAGAACTCCTTGTAGGCATTTTTGTAAAGAATGAGATTTCCAGTTTAAACAAGAGAAGTGCAACCCTTTGAAAATGCACCCTCAAAATATAAATGAAGTAGGAAATCCACTGAGTTGAAGTGTTGGACTGAATGGCATTATAAAAGGGAGAAATGTTTTCTGAAAAAAATTTCAGCAGAAAATAGACAACACTTGTTTATTTACAGGATTGGACAACGTGCCCCAGCACTGTTAGTTGCACAGGGGTAGTGCACCAGATATTCTACAAGGAGATTAGCTTAATCTGTGCTTTTGGAGGAAGGGTGGAAATCGTTATAGTGTAAAGTGGGAAAATAAATGAAGTCTTGATTGTCGTGAGACAGGAACGACTGTTTCTCATGGAGACCCAGCTGGCTGTACCACACTGCGGGCAGTGGAATTGCCTGTGCTTCAGGACTTTCTGGTTTTAATGTAGCAGGAGAATCAAACGAATTAAGATATAGTTGAATCCGCCACTTTTATTTCTGTCTTTCCCCAAATGATGTTCAGATAGTGGGATAATGCAAGTAGACACTTCGGGGATACCCGTGGCCACACAAGAGCTGTGTTTAGTTTGGGTATTTTGGTAGCTGTTGACGTGCTGAGTACTTTTCCATATGTCTCCCATCATAAGGTAAAGGAGGCAAATGCAGTTACTTTGAAGTGGAATGCAGCTGTATACGTGAAGCATATAGCCTGTATTATGCTGTATGACTGGGGCAACTTCTTAAAAATAACGTGTGCAGTGGGCTTTGGAGAAAAAGTGAAGGACACATGTAAAAGTAACTGTATAAGTGTGCATTATTTTTGGTGTCTAAAAGCAATGGGTTAATTTACATCCTCCATAGAACAAAAATACTATAAGAAACTAGACCATGTCTCCTGGATTAATTCTAGCTTTCAGCGACTCTGTGTCTGGAATAATTGAACATATATCATTTACCCCCAAAATATTAAAGGACAGGTTGTTATTTCAGGCTGAACTTGAATTAATAATTTACTCAGGTTTTACATTACCTAGTTAATCTTATATATTTGTGTAGCTACTCTTTGAATGGTAAGGAATTCTCAAGGCTTATAGCTTCCAGAAACAATTTTTAGCTGAAATGCTGTTTAAGCTATTTATTAGAAGTAAATTATTTTATCCCAAATGACAGATAAAGAACTATGCAATGATTCCTCTTTTCTCTAAGTTGTTGTTGCCTTTCAACAGAGCTAGTGAAAAATCTCCTCCTTCCTCCTTGTTCAGTGAGTCATTTACTTTTTCTTTGCTGTGACTGCATAATGAGTACCTGCTGAGGCAGTGTGTGTAATGCATACTTGTATGCATCAAAACCATGGGAGCTCAGACTTTAATCATAGGTCTCTGTTTACACAGAGAAAAAGAAGTTACGTGGGTGTTCCACTTATATTGTGGAATTCTCCTTGGGAGTTGTTAATCATTTCATATCATATTTTAATTTTTTTTTTTTTAAACTCAGTTTGAATGCATGTTTGTGTGTTACTTAATATGAAACTCATGAAACACCTGAAGATTTATATGATTTATAAATACAAAATTATAAACCATTATTCAGGAAAGGATTAATTTTCTGTTTTTTTAAAAAGTACTTGTTCTTGATTGTGTTTCTGATTGTGTTTGGTTTTAATCTCAAAGCAGAAAAATGAAACTTGAATCTGCTTGATGCTTAGCAATTCATCACAGGTCATATATACAGGTGTTCTGGCCAAATTCTGTCCAGTTGTGAAGACGTAGATGACTTCCAGATTCTGTAGTTCCATTCAACTATGGGTCGAAACCAGAAGATTTCAAAATCCCATTCTGCCATGAAACCTTACTCTTGCTATAAGCATATGCTAAAGCTATTAGTAGGTTGGAGGCTTTTTCCAGTCCAGCCAGGAGCCAGTATGTCTAAAGAAGTAGCTCTCCATTACTATATTGCCACATGCCTAATAGGGAGGACATTATCTTGGTGCTGTAGCTTCTCAAAAGTGAGTAAAGGTATTTGAGAGACAGGAATTTAGATGAAAGTTCAACTTTTTCTTCTTACTGACATCAATGAAACCAATAGTGGTGTATAAAGTGTTACAGTTGCCTCCTGGTACGTCTTCAATCACATGTTCTGAACCATGCATCACAAAACATAACTTAATCCTCTTTCACCTTCCAGTGAGATTTTTACCTTTTTCCTTAGACGTCAACAATATCTTAAGCAAAATGCAGTTCACAAAATTAATTTAATTTAAAATTATATTTAGTTCAATACCTGTGGCTTACCATTACAAATATCACTAAAAGAGGCACTGAATATCCATGCCAGCCGTGGAAGTTAGCTTTCTAGACCCTACTGAGTTCTTTGGTAAACAGGACTTAAGTTTAAAGAAATTAGCAAACAGAATCAACAAATAGCCAGGGTTTCAGTTCTTAGCCTTATTTCATGCTTTCCAAAGCATGGATTCTGCATGGTTTCAAAAATCTTTTGCTTTTCTGAATTATTCCTGTTTGGGGACACACGGAGGACTTGCCCTGGCCAGCTACCCCAGTGAATGCTGTCTGAAAAGTTGAACATCTTATAATACCTGCAGGAAAATAACTCCCAGAATCAGCAAGTCTCTGTAAAAAGACTTAATTTATTTTAGCTTTTGTAAAAGCTTTTGATTACACAGCAGCTGCCAAGATCTAAATTCCCTCGCCCACTTCAAGGCAGTTTGTCTAGTTACACATTTGGCAATGTTTGTAATTTTTCATCCGTTCCCCTAAGCATAATAAAAATCACATACAAGGTTTACAACCTTTTTTGGGGGGGGGAGAGAGGAGGGAAATAGTGATAATTAATTAAGAGATTCCTCTCATAGGACAGCCTCAAAGTCCTGTGTGTGCAGATAAGAAAATTCCCTTTTCTTTTCATACTGTGTCAAGCAACTATTTTGATCTTAATGGTGCCATCTATTTGGGAGCTGACTGCCATGTAAATAAATATAGCATGTAGAGCAGGTACAAGGAATGTTAATGTTTCCTGAAAGGTGTGAGCTATAGATCTAACAGTTGCAGGACAGCCTCACCTTTGAATTGTGCTTTGGCTAGAATGCAGTCCAAATCTTACGTTACTTCAGGAGCTGTAATTACAAGTTATGAACACATTAATAATGCCTCCTCATTACATAACTTTCTATTTTTCTTGAACAAGGCAGACCTGTGATACTTTATTCATCATATTAGCATGGTTATTCTCAGCTCATGTTTTGCTTTTTAGTCTTTGTGATCAAATAATTTCCTGTGTTGGAGAAAAAAGCACCTTGCCTGGCAAAATTAAAAAAATAAAATAAAAATATAAATAACAACAGCTAAAAGCATTTGGAATTTGCATGTGTGCTGTTCACAGGGTGGCTACAGACTAGGAAAGGAGTGCTACTGTATACCAGTTTAAATACTATTAAGCAACTGGACATTTCTAGAAATCTTTTTCCTGAATTAATATTGGAATATATATTACAAATATCACAAATTATGAATGTTATTTTGAAAAGCAATGACAGATCATTTATCTGAAATCAGGCTTACTAATCAAAGCCATTCTGATGATCAGATTTCATTCTTTTGAAATATGGTAGGCTGCAAAAGTATAACTGTAGCTCAAAGTATTCGAAAGAAGAATTAATGTGATGCCTACTGCTCTGTAGCATTACTGTTCAGGCACTCATACCAGGACTAATTCAGTTAAAAAAACAATGGATACGGATATAATCAACACTTTTTTTCCTAATCCCTTAATTTTTAATCAGTATTTTTCTCATTGATACCACTTCATTCGTTTACTATTTTATAATCCACCTCCATTTTTAAAGAAAGAGAGTTATATACCATAATAAGGCATGGAAGAGATTTCTTATTGATAGTAATCAGTTTCTAGTTAGACTGTATGGTAGGAAATTTAAACAACAGTTAGGAAATTTTATTCAGACAGAAAATTCTTCCTCTATTTTTCTGTCAGATATAAAAAGGCTTATAGATTCCATGCTAAAAGCTTCAGAAATTAATATAGCTGTGACAGTCAAATACTATGACTCAGTTAACATTGAATGCATTATGGTATTACTTGAAATATTATTATAGGGAAATGAAAAAAAAATATTCTTGTTAAGTGAAGTTGTTACCTACTGCAACTGCTTTTAAATGTTTATTTGGCAAATGAATGCCAAGCTCTCAGCCAGTGCCTTTTAGCACAGTCAGGTTTCTTTATTAGCCTGTTTGGTTTCTCACAGGCTCTTGTATAACTAGTTAGAACCAAACTACAAATGCCAGTATTCTGAAACTGGGGAAAGGGGCATTGGTTTTGGGGCTGGGGGTGGGAATCCCCTCACCTATATTGACAGGATAAAAACATGTATGTTCAGAGTTCCACTGCCTGAAGCAGTGTAATGATACAAATTTAAGTTCATAGAACTGCAGTACATAGAGCTCTGCTCTGCTTTAGGGAGTAAGAAGACATCATTATCATTTGTGCATAGCTCTGTGTTTACTATGGAAAAGCTTGCTTTGTAATTTATGCACTGTGATTTTCCAGGGGGCACCCAATAGTGTTGTAAAGTGCAAATATGTTTTGATGACTTTTTAAGGAAATAAACTTAACATGAATGTGACAGGATTATTTTTTGAGCTAACATATAAATTAGTCACCTTCTGAGATGATTCTTTGAAAATCTTAAGCCATTTTAATACAAGGACCTTTTCTTACTTCCTACAATAGATGAATGAATCCATTGTCAAAACTGCATTCAGTATAAATGACATCCATTTAATGTCTTTGTCACCAAATGAAGATCAAATGCAAAAGGCTAATGAGTACATTCAGTGCTGAAGTGTATTTTCCAAGGATGACATTTTGATTTCAATGGAAAAAAATCAGACCATTGCACTCTAACACCATGCCTCCCTCTTTCTAAAATTCCCTTTAATAAGGAAATAACTTGTGGAATTTGGCAGGTTTCCCCTTAACTATGAGATAAAGACCATACATAAACAATAATATCCCATCATACTTGGTACCAAATTAGTTGACTTTTATTGCCACTGAATAGAAATGTGTAGTCTAGCTGCTTGCAGAGTTCATGCTTGAAATTCCAGAAATAACAATATTGAAGCAGACCACATCAAAGGTTGCTATTCATCATCAGAAAACTTTTTGACTGTTTGCAGACTGTTGATCTTCACACTCTTCTACATTTGCAATTTCTTTGACATCACAAAAGAGGCACATGCTTTTTAAAGAAGTTATTTTATGCCTAAGGGGCAGGTGCACTAAGTCATCATTTCATAATTAAGAATTACGGTTATTAGGAAATGGGGGTTTCTGTGAATGTGGAGGGGAGATGACTTCTGGCATATAATAAGGAAATATTACAGTAATAATTCACATCTTTCCTCATTGATCTGTGTGTACCATGCAGTGCTTCAGTAAATATTAACTTAGGCATTAATATTAACTTAGACTTATTAACATCATAGAATGATGCATCTAGTGTCTGTACTTCTGTTGTCTGATAATTTCACTTTCCACTAAATTCTCAGGAACCTCTACAAGATAAATTCATAAGTTGTCATGCTTTAACCCCAGCTGGTAACTGAGCCCCACACAGCTGCTTACTCAGTACTCACCAGTGGGATGAGGGAGAGAATCAGAGGAGTAAAACTGAGATGGAGATAAAGACAGTTAGGTTAATCAAAAGCTGTGGTGCACAAGGAAAGCAAAACAAGGAATTCATTCCCCACTTCCCCTGGCAGGCAGGTGCTCAGGCACCCCCAGGACAGCCGGGCTCCAGCACACGTAGCGGTCACTTGGGGAGACAAACGCCATCACTCTGAGCGTCCCCCCTCCCTCCTCCTCCTCCCAGCTTTACACTGCTGAGCGTGACGCCGTACGGTCTGGGACACCCCTCTGCTCAGCCGGGGTCACCTGTCCCAGCTGTGTCCCCTCCCAGCTGCGTGTGCACCCCCAGCCTGCCCACGGGTGGGGTGGGCTGAGGAGCAGGAAAGCCCTTGGCCCTGTGTGAGCCCTGGGCAGCAGTAACAAAAACCCCCCTGTGCTCCCAGCACTGCTCCCAGCACAGCTCCACACACAGCCCCACGCTGGGTGCTGTGAGGAGAATTAACTCTACCCCAGCTAAAACCAGCACATAAATACTGTTAGTTTTGCAGCAGTGGAAATCGAGGCAGACACACACAAGTCTGTTTTTCTCAGGTGGTAGGGCCAATGTGGATGCCTTGAGACTTTGTACAGTAGTGAGCTGTTGTCATCTTTCACACCCTGGAATTGGTAGAGTCTGAGGAGTATGTTAAGATACAGCATTAAGATTTGCGACGGAGTAAAAGCAAAGATGAAATAAGTGAACTCAGTGGAGGGAAACTGCACCAGCCCCCTGCGTGCACTGCTTTGCATGGGTGGTTGTAGAACCCCCGTGGGGCTTTCCCCTGCTGCTTGGTAGTGGAGGATTTATGTGATTATTGTCCCTGGGAGGTGGCACACATGGGAATAATGTTACTGTTTTGTGAGTAGATGGCAATAACTGGACTCTTCATGCTTCTTTTATCTCTGGTTTGTAGGTGGTATAGCTGCTGTACTGAGCACAGCATAGCAGTCAGTTCCCGTAGATACTGTGTGTGTGCTGTGCCCCTTGCACTGCCTTGGTGCTTCCATCTGCCTGTAGCACTCTGCTCCTTTGAAGGGATAGGGAAAATTGTTTTGGAGACCAAAACATCTCTACCACCCATCCCTTTCTGTATGCATACATTAGTAATAAGAGAAAACAGGACATGTGTTGTAATATCCCCAATAAACTTGTTCTCATCTATGTCTTCATGTTAACCAGCCAGACTAATAGATGAGCGGTTCCCTGAATTATAGCAAGATTTGGAGGAGAGCAAATTGACTGAACTTCAGCCTGGAGAAGCCTGAAGAAACACTCATTGGGTGAAGAAAGCAACCCAAAGAAATAGCTGAACAGTAATTTCCTGTGAAGAAGCTGTGGTGCTGCCAGGTTGTTACTTGGTTGCAGTTAATGATACAAGATGATATACAGCAAAAGTGGGCCAAAGATGCCATTTGTTTCCTTCATTCTCTCTAACTTCTAGTGAAATGTAACCTGGTGGGCTATTGGACTAAATATTCCAAGTATTTTGAAGTTGATATGTCAAAGATTTCATTTTCCTAGGAAGCAGCAGTTTGTGTGAGAGGGGACACATGAGCTGTGTGTGGCTGAAGATTCCCTAGCTCTGGAATTGGAGACTGGATTTGTCCTTTTTGAGGGCATACTGCAATGATTGTTATTCTGGGTTTTCAAAGGCAGGATTTGGGGTCGAAAGCTGTGGAATAGCAGTATGTCTGCTGGGTTCTCTCAGAGTTACTAGACCTGATGTTGTTTACAGGTAGGCCATGGCATTAAATGAACTGCTTGATAAGGATCTATTCCAATAAAGAGTTTTATTTATTGTGGCATTTTAATGGTTATTCATGTTGGTTAGGCATACTGTAGATCTAGCATGTATAGCATTTGAGTAGATGTTCTAAATGCATTTAAATATATTTTTAGTGAAAGGAAATTTTCCAGCAGTTTTATGGCATTTGTAATCTGAAGTAACATGCATCTAAAAAGTTGTTAAAAGAAATTTTACATTGATGTGAAATTTTTTACCAAATGGGAGTTTCATTTCTTCTTAATGAGATTCGCCAGTACTCGTGGGTTTTGTCTACGTTTGCTTTTCTTTCTGCCCATATATTTATTGGTTTTGTGTTTTTTTTTGATACATGTCTATCAATGTCCATTTCAAGGAACACTGGGGAGTAAAATACAAGCAAGACTTCCCCAGGAAAGCAGCCAAAATTTTCACTGTTAATGATTCTTCCAGTTGATCAGAAAAGCTGAATTTCCAAATTGTTTAAGATTTGCCTGACGTCGATGGTGGAAATACTAAAGTGGGATGCACATAGGTCTGCACTCACCAGGAGCAGCCTGAAGATGATCTGCTTCCAATTAAAATGTCAGGATGAAGTGTGCACAGTGGCCTTCGATAAACACACTGTGCTGGCAGCGGTTTGTTGGAACAGAAGCTTGGGAAACAGTGCTGTGTCAAATTTAAAGTGTGTTGAGATTTTAGATACATGAATTAGCATGACCAGAGTTGTTAACTTTACCAGGTACTGCATTTAATATTCCTTGTTTTACAGAGCTTGCAGGGGAACCTGAAGGATCTTTTTTTTTTTTTTTTTTAAGTAAAGCAGAGGTCCTTAGTTTATTAGCTCTGTATCAGGTTCTGAAGGAATGATCATTCGTGTGAAGGAAAGTAGGGTTCCTCTTAATACATACAGGAGAGCAAAGTGCTACTTTTTAATGAAATCTCCTGTCATATCTTGTGGATGTTGTATTAATTAAATTTAAGTGGCAAAACAAAGATCTTAAATTCAGAGATTTTAGCTTTACATTGCATGTAGTTATTCACAAGACTGTTTCAGGAGATGTTAAACATCTTTATTTCTTAATACTGTTTTTTCTCAGCTACATATTTAATATCAGCACTGAAGAAAGTGAAAAGTTAATACAAAATAGATACTGTTTAATATTTTAATGATAAAGGTATCTCCTCCTTTTGGATCAGCTGAAGCTCATGTTGAGTCATAGGTTGCTTTGACCACATTTAAGCTGTGTTTTAATGGCAGTCTTTATGCCTGATCTGTACTAAATGAAAACATAATAATTTGTGCAGTTTTAACAGTACTTCCCTCATATTGTCTTTCCTTTAGCCTCTTTAGATCTTGATGCTTTTCTACTTACTTTCTGGGGGTTTTTTAAACATAAAACTCAGATGTTTCTAAATCAGATTTAATTCATTGTGGTTTAAAACCCAAGCGTTGGTGTTTCTACGGAAGGTCCTTGATTCTCAAAAGCTTATAGTAAATATTAGGAGAGATAGCAGTTAATCTTTCCATTTTAAGACTTGTCTGTCACACTCTTTATTTTTTTATAATACTTTGCTCATGCCCTACTTGGTTAGTCTTAAGATAAAGAATAAACAGACACTGTCACCATAGTTTATCCATCCTTAACATTTTTTTTCACCAGTTACCCTGTGGAGAACAGCCACTCTTCATTCTGCTTGCTTTGAAAGCCTCTGCTCTAAGGACTTGAGCTTTTATAGATTTCTGTTATTAACATCTATGAATTAACCTGCATGGAAAGGCTTGTGCACCTCTATGATACTCACTATAAAGAATGTGAAACAGGAAAATTGTACGTTTGTTTTGCTGTGCATTTGAGCATGGGTTCCTTATTCAGAGACCATATTTCTCTTTTTTTGAAGCATATAATAAATCTGACGGTGCACTTCGTTTGGTCTTTGAAAACAAAGTGGTCTCCTCAGGACGTGAGTGGCTTTCATAATACGGGATGTGAAGCAGTCTGTAGAGATGCTGTCCTTAAGCTCTTGTTTCTGTTATTTGAATGTCTCCAAAGCTTCTGTGTCCCTTCCCTCAGCTGTCAATGCCTTCTATTGTCCTGGGTATCACAAGAAATCAATCTACTTTGTTTCCAACACAGCACGATGCAAGCAAGAAATTAAAAGGTTTCTAAGAGAAGATATTTGTGTTGGGGGTCACTGTACTCAAACCAGTATATTCTGTTAATATCAGCATACCTAGTTATTCCAACCTTGATCTCAGATGCAGTCGAAGAGAGAAAAACGAAATGGGAAAAGAACCATTAAAATCGTTTGTAACAAAAAGAGGGCAAAATATTTTTATTTAAATATATGCATTTGTACATATGCATACATAAAACATTTAAGCAGAAAATATCTAGCTGGTTTTATGGTAGAATTGTTTATTACAAGTTTCCTGAGGAACAATATTTTCTCATCATTTTTTCTGCTAAAGACAGTTGAGATGCAGGTATATTTTCCTATATCCACTAAAACTTATCTTAGTTATTTTTTTAATTACTCCTTAATTATTATTTTCTTTAATTTTATTATTTTGAATATGATGATATCCTGCAAAGCATCATGTGAGGTATCTGCGTGGTTCACAGTTCTGTGGAGTATGAGTTCTTTAAGAGAAATTCAGGGGTTTTTTTTGTCTGTCCTTTTTAAGTATTTGTTTGTGAGCTTATCAGGAACATGTATTTGTCTCAGAACATCATCCTCTTCTCAGTTATCCCCCAGCTCTCACAAGCAAGTCACCAAAGACCAGATTTAGTGTCTGATATTAGATAAAAAGTAAGAGAGGAAAAAACCTAGATACACTTACCATGACAAAATCAAACCTTTTCTTGCCTTTTATAATAAAAATCACAAAAGCTGTACAAAGTTAATGTTTAAAAGCCCTTTGCAGCTTACAGTTATCTCCTAAAAATACCTGCTGAATTGTCACTGTTCCCTAGGGGAGCATCCCCCGGGCAGTGAGGGTACCTGGGACTGTGCCCTCAGTACCTCCCCCAGGGCACTGCAGCCTGTAGCTGTGCCCGAGCTCCCTCCTGCTCATCCCACTGCTCCACCCAGCCCTCGGCCACCTGGCGGAGTGAAAGGAGGGAACCCTCCACTTAAAATGTGTGCAGCCTCCGTTTCTTTTGGTGTTATGTAAAATTGGGCTTAAACATACAGAACAGTTCCATTTTTGTTTTGCTTCTGGGTCATATTGACAGCAGATTCTTTGTTCTTTTATGTGAATGACTAATACATGAAAAACGTCCATGCTGCCATGACTCAGGCAAGCTGGAGTTGAACGCTGGCAGCCAAAGAAGGGAACATCTTTTGGCAGGCATACCTCTCTGCCAAGGGACTCTGACAGGGAGCAGTTAGCCTTGTGTCTTCCCCCAAGTCTGCTCCTCTTCTTAGCTAAGCGCTAATTAAGCAGGGCTCTTCCTTTTTTTGTCCCTCCTTTGAAGTCTGTTGTTTGCCTCTAGGAGAGGCTGATTAGGCACCCAACAGCCCATTAGCTCCTTCCAGACTCATATAATGGGGTGTACAAGCCCTGCATTATGCCACTGCAAAATCTTCCCATTGGGAGCAAAAGGACAAAAAGGTGATGGAAAATAGATTCACAATCTCCTACCCCTTTCAAGTATTGCATATATACAGTCAGCTGTACACAGTCTGTCAGGCATCTACGGCACCACCCCAGCACAAGTAGAGCAGAACCATTCTGTAGTGCCTGATTATTAGAGCTACTGATCACAGAAGAAATCCGAATGAAGTCTAACTCAGAGAAGACTCTGCAGGAGTGAAACTTCGCATAAGCAAAGTTTTCATGAATTTTAAGAACTGTTTAAAGTGCCATAAGTGACTTTTCATTATATCTGAGCTAATGGTATGGTCTTCCTTGTGCTTCTCTCCCCTGCTTTATCTGCACCCTTCAGCTTTGCTGGTAATACCAGAGTAGAGTTAGTGGGAAATTTTGAAGTGAAGAACTTAAGCTAACACCACTGTACTGTGTCCAGGTTACTTTTTTGTACATAGATACCTCTTACATAGAGGTTTACCCCTTCTTCATACAGTCCCGAGTGATTAAACTGCAGGGTGAAAGAGGTGCCTGTTCAGGGAGGCCCTGGCCTGCTCCACAAAAAAGGATTGCCAGCCTGCGTGCCGGTTATTACACATTCTACAGAATTCTGCTAAGATCTGTAGAAATTAAACTAAAATATAGTAACTCTGTTTTGTTAAGAGTATCTTGCATGCCGTGAGACACTACTGAAAAAAGGTCTAGAAGTATGATCTTCCCAGCATTTGTACTGTATTTTTTTCCCTCTTATAAACTGCTTTTTCTTAGCTAATGGTCACAGATGATTTATTTACAAATACATCAGTCCTTCTCCCAAGATTTTTGTTTCATTAATGAGACTTTAAACCAAAACTTTGTACACTTTTCCTAGATATACAATGCAAAACTATAAAACTATTTCATTCCATCTGATCACTTCCATGAATGGTTTATCAACTGTCTGAAAATTAGACACTAAAAATGAGTCTGAAGGACCTAAGGTTGGTAAGCAGTGAATACACTTAGTGCCTTGTTTGGTATTTTATTCATAAGCAGCTGAGCTTTCATAGTTTCTGTGTCTTTTGGCTTTGTTGTATTCATTGTATTATTAACCCATGTTAAATCCACTTAAATTGGCTTGGTCTAAGTGAAAACAGATAGACTGAAGAAATAGTGTTTGAGCTGTGAAGACTTACTGTAAAGTAGGGCTCTGCTGGCATCTGCCATATCTGCTTACTCCCCTGCAAGGCATCCAGCTGGAATAAAGAGGCTGGAGTCTGGCATGGGCCTCTGGCTGAAGCAGTTGAACTAAAACTCAGTTCTGCTGTAAAGAGAGTAATAACTGAAGATGCTCAAACATATATATATAACTTGAAGCTGCTATGTAATACGGTTTTCCACATTGGCATTGATTTCAAACCAGTCATCTACATTTGATGCTAACTGGTACAGTTATGTTTGTTGAAGTATAGTGTCAGAACCTTCATATTGTTCTGATCTTTTGTTTCCTAGAAAGAAAATTCAGAGGAAAGGTTTTCAGTCAGTAGTGCATGCATAGTCTGAAGTGATCTTTAGTCTAGCAGACTCACGGTAGATCATCGCAGTGAAAAAATATGGAGAATCATGTGTAAGGTATTTGGACTGAGTTACCTTTTATAATGTAAGATGTTCAGTTCGTACAATAGAAAGATAAAGATCACAGCCAAAAGTAAGCTGGAGAATCTAATGAATGTAGGGGGACAGAATTACTTATATAGCATCATTATCCTCAGACCAGGAAGAAAAGGTGATCTGGAGAGCTTCGTGGGGAAAAATCACACAGGAAAAAAGAGAAAAGTAACACTGATATTACTCCAGAGAAAGTGTAGGGTATCAGCACGGGGGTTGCTGTAATGCAAAATACAGCAAGAGGGGAAACAACAGATAATTGATGCCAAGAAACTGTTGTTCTTATGTGTAGATATGATGTGCTCTCTGGTCTAGGAGAATTATCAGATCTGCACATTAGAATGGCATCTTTATTTATAAAGGGAAAAAAAGATTTTTCCTTGTTTAAGTGATCAAATGATTAATTTAAAGCCACAAAATATATAATGTTTGTGTGTATTAGATACAAAAGACCAAAAATTAAATGGGAAATAGACTCTTTATTAGAGGAACTTCGGAGGAAGTTTGTGGAAGTACTCTGCTGAGAAAAAAAAAAGTTCAAGAAACAAATCAGGACAGGCTTTTTCTGAGAAGGGTCGTGTGTCACTACTTGCAGCAGTCAGTAACAGAGGATACACATCAGCAGTAAAAGAGTACAGAGTTTTAAGCAGTAAAATAGTGCAGAGCTTCTGAATTGTGCTACACAAACCACTAACAGTACAACAGGCTCTTCAAGGCAATATGCTGTACACAGAGAGTTTTGCAGAGCCTGGTCAGAAGTGTTGCTGTTACTGCTGCTGTCATTATTCCTGAGAAGAGCATGGTCAAGCAGGAACTGCTGGCAGTAGGTGGTTTTGGCTTGTCTCAGGTTGCCACCATTTTCACACCTCTGCCTTATTCCAGAGTGTGGCTCGGTGGCTCCAGAGGAAGCTAACTCTGGAAAAATCCATAGTTCAAGGAGCTCCATGAAAAAAAATTTGATCACTGATTGTTTTTCTGACCAAAGAATGCTAATCAGGCTTGATTAAAAGGCATGATGATTTTTCTCATAGTACCAAAGTAATGCTAGCTCACAAGAGAAACCATTTTTCTGCTTATGTATCTGCCCACAGAGATTATTGTTGGTGTTGCTAAATAAAACAAAACAGCTTTCCACTTAGCTACTGGCTTTGAACTAGGCAATAAAAATATTTTCCACACATTAAATCTCAGAATAAATTTGTTGAAACAAGGACTTTGTCTTCATTTGTGTAGGTATTGCTAGGCTTGTGAAGAACATATTGTTTTGGCCATTTCCCTGACTGGTGAACTGGGACACTGAACAAGCTGAATCAGTTGTCATAAAGCCAGTTAGCAAGTCAGGAGGGAGCAGCAACCAGGTACTTAGAATCATGTGCTCCAGGTAGCCCTCTAAACTGAGATTTCCTATCCATGTGAACAGCAATTAGCATTTTTCTGTCTCTCCACTTAACACTTCAATAGGATGTGACATGTTTTTAAAGAACTGGGAAGAGCAGAGATTATAATGGAAGGAGTGGAGTGGATAATATTTACAAAACCAGGTTACTCAACCCCTGGATGTAGATTGTCCAGTCAGATGATCCTAATTTATGCCGAAAGGGAAGTGTGCTATTTGTTGAAAGGTCTGTTCTTTGCTATCAGGCTTGATGGATGGATTAAAGGAAAAGGAAGAATTTCACTAAAGGTGCATTTCAAAGTCAGCATAAGGCATACATCTCTACAAATATTTCCACTGAATAGGAGGCAATCTATAATGCCACTGGGTCTGGATCTGAATTCTGTTTTCTCCTGTGTATAAAGATGGTGAACCTTTTTACCTTGCTTTAATGCTAGCCAGATGTGCTACCCATTGCCCAACACTAATCTTTTGTCTCATACAAAAAATACACTTATCCATGTATGCACTTACTCTTTTTCCTACATACACTCATCCTAAACACTCTGAAAACAAGTTTATCATTAACCTTGTTTCTCTTTCATGACTTCAGGAGAATTGTGTCCTTCCTTCTAATAGAAAGGATTGCTACTCAAGCATTTTTGTCAGCGACTAGGAGGTGATTTACCATCATCTTTCTCTAAGATGAATGAAGATAGCTGAAATTCTTTTGTGACTGCTGCCTTTCTCCCACTACTGTTTTTATGCTGATCCTCTGTTATCCCCTGGTTTCCAATCTGCATTCTATCCCCCTCTGTCTCAGCCACACAGGATCAAAGAAATAAAAGCTGCAATGATAGACTGTTTAAGGAATATGTAGTACAGAGAGGAAAATTCAGATCTGGGGGAATGCAAACAGAAGCTGTGTTGCTAGTCTCACAGGTTTTATCCCATATTTCTACCATAACACTTTTCTGTAGCTTCAGGATATCGCTCTAATGCACCTGTGTAGTAATAACACCTTCAGTTGCTTAGTTTCCTTTTCTTTAGCAACCACCTATCAGGTTGTTAAATAGCACCATTTTTTATCATGTTACGTATCTGTGATTAGGGAAGGGAAAGGTATATAAAGGCCAAACATACTGATACCAGGGAGATAGGAAGAGAGGTTGAGGGAGTTTTCCTCTTGCAGACTTGAGTTGCAAAGAACCCAGGAGCACGTACTTAACATTTTAAGAGACAGCTAAACAGTAGATCTTTTTTTTGTGGATATTAATGTTCCTAATCTCAGAAAGACTATAAAAGACAATGACAAGCACAATATGCTTTTCCACACACTGTTTTATTAGTGTGTCTAAGCTGTGACTTGTAGCAACTCCGTGCTGCTGAAGTGTTGACCATTCCCATGGTGTTCCACCTGGAAGCTGTGCGTGACCTGCAGCGCTCTGGCGCTCAGTGGAGACAGAAGTTTAAAAAGCAGGGCACAGTAAAGGGCCACGCTGCTGCTGTTTTCACAGAGGAAAAATAAACCTAGTCTGAGCAGCAGGAGTTTATTTTAAAGAGGAACAATAAGTTTCTCACCGTGATTTACCTTTATTGAACAAAGCCATGGGCATAGGGGATTGAAGTTAAGATGCAGGAAGACAGAACTTTCTCTTGCTCTATCTCTGCTTGTGGAGGGCTTTGGTACTATATAAGCAGTAGAGAAGCTCAAAGATTTTTGAATAGTTATCACATACACTGGAACCTCTGCACACAGAGATCACAGCTTCAAAATAATGTCATTCATTGTTGGTTCACCTTTATTTATTTATTTTTACAGAAAGAGTATGATAAAATTATCAAGGGCAGGGATGGGAAATATTGGTACAAATATTAAAAAATACATGGCAAGAAATTTTGGGGGATGTATGAAACTGTAAAGATAAAAACTACTGAAAGGCAACTTCTCTCAGTAGCCTTCAGTTTCTGCCACGCTTTAACTAGACTGTTTCTTTACACAGTTAGATAACAATTAATTTCTCAAAAAATCTTACTGTGGCCTAGACTTTGTCTTGTATTTCTTTGTTTCAATGTGATCTTTAAGCTGTTGATCTTTATTCTTTGTGATGTTCTTCAGTCTGAACTGTCAATTTATGTTTCTTCAACTGTCTTTTCACTTACTTCCCCAATACGTGACCTGTGGTAGTCCTTGGTTGTATGTTTGTACAACCAAAGGTAAATATATCACTGCTTGCCCTGGAAAGTAGCTCACCTTATATGCATGTGCATGGGCTTTCCAGCTGGATAGAACTTGAAAGTGCCTCAGGCTGTTATTTCTGTTTCTTGCTTTTACAACTATCCTTGTAAACAAGAACCATGGCTATGTTTAGACTGAAAATTTGCCAGGGGGCTTTTGTATTCCAATTGCAAGAATCTGTAGTTGAAACAGACCTCTGAATATATTACATAAGTGCAAAGTTATAATATATGTTTCTGTGATTATTTAATTATTTTATGTTGTTTTTTTTTTTATGTACACTACTCTACACTACTAAATAATTTTGTTTCGTTTTGCTTTTTAACTTTTTTGTGTGTGTTTGAATAATGTATCTACTCTTAGAATTAATAGATTTTTTAGAATTATTTTTTATAGTTAAAGGCAGGTATTCACTACACTGCTGTCCAAGTGACTGGTCAACTCTCCAGAGTGTTGGACTGGAGCAACAGTGGCTCCCTATTCACACCTATCTCAGTTTCCTGTGAGCTGGACAGATGCATTATAGCTTCCCTGGGATCCAGTTTTACAAGAAGTAGCTAACAGAAATGCCTTATCATGGTGCTTTAGGCTTTGCCAAAGCACATGTATTCATACACATCCTGCTTCTTAGAACTACTCACAACCAGCTGCACTTCTGAACTCATTCATGCTGTAGTCATAAAAGGGGACAACCAGATGATAGCTGAGTCAGCAGATACCTTTGCATTACTGGTATGAATAGGCTCCAAGCCAGAAGTAATCATAAAAATAACTGATTATTTTTATGAGTGGAACATGTGGAAGTCTGTACGGAGGAAAAAGGAGCAAGGAGATCTCTTGAATGTGTCTCTCTAAAGGATAAAAAAGAGAAGTTCTGGGTTATGTGTATTAATCAGGTCACTATTTCTCTGTCACTTTGTTTTGTATTTTTATTCACTGTTTTCAGAAATTATTCTCTCATTTCTTAGAAGTTTTGTAAAAACATGTTTTCAGTATGTGAGAGCAAGGTAGACTTTATAGACCTGTATTTAAATTTTTGCTGTTTTATTCATGGGGCTATTTTTGTAGATGAAAAAAATTTGTGTAATATGGATTATAGCAGTTGTGACCAGATTCCACTGTAGTGACTTGAAACATTTTCATCATGTTTAGTTTGTCTCTGGAGCCATTGTTAGTCCCAGATTCAGTATTAAGTCTTTCCAGTAGTTCGCTCCATGGCTGGCTGCAGATATTATCCTAAATATTTACAAGAGAGAGAACTTCTGTAAATCTTAGGAGATGTAGAGGATAAGCACAAGATTTGGTGATGAACGTAGTGTAATTCTGTGTTGAGGTTTTGGGTTGTATTTCAAAATCAGCCACAGACATTTGAGGGACTCACAGAACTGCAGGAAGACTGAGGTAGGCAGGCGTGTCTGGAGAGCAGCCAGTGCAGCCCTGCTCAGAGCAAGGGCAGCTGCAGCAGGATGTCCAGGGCTCTGTCTTGCTGGGCTTTGGATCTCTCCAAGGGTGGAGACTAGACAGCCACTCTGGGCCACCTGCTCCTGTGTTTTAGGTTTAAATTATATTTTAACTGTGTTGAGTGGAACTGATGGCATGGTAAAGTTATGGAGCCTTTCACTTTTAAGTCTCTTACATACAGCTCTAACAAATTTGATAAAAACTAAATGGTAATCATGTTCTTTAACTACACTTAATATTCAGCTGAACATATCTGCCTGTGTTGTGGCTATTCCATGCATAAATGCTGGCCATTGCATCTATTACTGGGGGATATCTGTAACAATAATTTTCCTCATGACACTGTATGTTTTTAGTTCTTAATATATTTAAAAGATTAATAAATCTTTGGCATCCTTACAAAGAATTTAAATATTAGTGTTTCCATACTTGTAATGAAAATTACTTTCAAGGGCTTAAACTAGAAATCTGCTTAATATGACAGTAAGTCACCAGCAGATGGGAATACGATCCAAGGGTCTTGATTATCTCTTACCTACCTCTAATTTGCTGGCAAACAAAATCAAAACACAAGTTGTACAAAGTTCTGTCTTTATGAGCATCCGTATCAAAGAATGTTACACTGTGCAAGCAATGGAAAACCAGGGCATACTTTTATTGGCAAAAACCATCAGAAGTAAGGTATAAGCTCTGAAAATACAGAATTATGGTATTTATAGACAACACTGCACTGCTTCTATGCCTACATTTTGTTTGTGTTAGAGTACTTGGAACTAAAATATTCAGCCAAATACGTTGCAATTGCTATTACCATCTAAGTTGCCAGTCCAGGTTTATATTTTAAATGTACATTATTTCTTATTTATTTTTGTTTTGTCTGGTTTTTTCTATATGGTTATGACACAGTGAGGAAGGTGAACAAAATAGCTGTATAGGGGCAGTCCATGCTGCCACCACTTCGAGCTGTTTATTTGGAGTTCTTGCAGTTGAAGCCAAAGCCATTAGATGGTGCCATCCTGTAACCAGAATTTTCTCTTTGTATACTTAAAACTCTCAGTGTGTTATATCTGGCACGATCTTAAATGACCAAACCTATTCTTCTCGTGCGTTGACTTCTATTGGTCAGCCTGAGTCATTATGCGCAAAACCCAGGCAATAAATTCAATCTGTAGAATTTTTTTTATTTGTTTCAATGAAAAGACTGCACCATCCTGAAAATTCAACAAAAGAGAAAGCAATGGCAGGACAGATTTACTGCCCCTTTTTCTGTTGAAAGCAGTGAGCAATCTAAATGATTTACTTGTTTGCTAGCCCTGCATGGTGCTGTCTCCTGGGTTATCAGTCACCTAAATGGCCAGTGTAGTACAATGAAAATGATAGTGCGGTTACAAATCCACAGCAATTTACTGGTTAGAATCTGAAACTGGTAAATTATTTAATTTCCATTTTTTCAGTTACTGTTCAAGGTTGAAAACTTAGACATGGAATGTTAAAAAATAGAAAAGAATTTGGCAGCTTTGGAAGCCCAGGTTGTAAAGCGGTGGTGATAAAATGGTGAGCTTTATTGTGTATGTAGATGTAATATACTTAGGCTTTTGTACAGGCTTTTGACTTACTACTGTGTAACATTCTGATGAAAAATGAACAGTCTACAATATCAGCAAAGCCCATCTTGAATGGATTACATGCTAGTTAACTGACAGGTATCAAAAAGTTGCTAATGGGGTATCATTGTGTAAATAGGAGTGTTTTTACCCTGTTTGTGGGGGAATGGTAGGAAGCCTGTCTCCTTGCTTTTTCACAGGTGAACGATGTCACCTCAGTCCATTCAAGCAAATCTACCTTTTCATTTCAGTTAGTACAGACAAATGTGGAGTTGTAAAGCTGAGTAGTTAGGAACAAACAGTGCAACCTATATAAGAAGGGAGGCTGTATTCTGAGAAGTGAAAACTGAAAATAATCCATAGGTGACTTTTAATGATGAGGTTAAGACAAGGTAAGTCCTTGTTCTAGAAGGAAGATTCTTCGCTGCAATTTCCATTGGCATGTGGCCATGTGGTCACCCGCATGAGGACTGAGTATTTTCTTTGGTAGGTCAGTTTTAAGCTGAATCAGTTCCCTTACCTGGATGAACATGCGGTCTCATAAGCCCTTGTGCTTGCTATAGTTTGGTGCTGTCTTTTGACAAAAGATTGTCTTTTTCAGTGGAATTCATAATTGATGATGAAAGCAAACCCTGTCACCACACAGTGCAGCAGGAGCTTTCACTAAGAAGCCTTGCACAGTAACATTGCAGAGTAATACAAAGAAGCAAGGGAAAGGGTTTTTTTAATATATATATTATATCTATCTCAACATTGAGATTACTGTGATTGCAGTTCTGGTGTCTAATTTTACAAGACTTTTTTCTCAAGAGTGATTCAATGATTGGCAAAAACCTTTGGGACGAAGAGTCTTCAAACTCAATAATTTATCACCTGAAAAGTGTGGAAGGACTTAATTATAATGTGTACAGTGGCCCAACCAATAACAAAGTTCATCACTATGTGGTGTGACTACCAGAATCACGGTGACATGTGGCAGTTTGCTGGCTACATGTCCACCAAGGCATAGATAATAAAAGCTCAGCTACAGGAGGATGGGTTCATAGCAGCTGGGCAATGCACAGGTGCCTTCTGCAGGTATCAAAATCCAGATCTTGTCCATCAGAAAACACCTACTGATCTCAGAACATTTGAATCGAAGTCAGATGAAACTCTTGAAACAAGTTCAGCAAGGGCCTTCTTCGTGTTTCCACTAACAAAGTGGTGAGCTACATATCATGGAGTTTTTAGCCAGCTGTCATAAACTTATTTCCTTGAGTTTTGTTTGCATCTTCTTTTGACCTGCATTGAGACAGTATGATAGACAGTTACTGCTCTCTTTTATTCCTTGATATTTCACGTGCTATGCAGGAGATAGTGAATTCAAGGTACTATTGTTAGGCTTTATTTCCTTTGAAACTTCAGATAATGAAGACTTTGATAGACCAAACTCAGTTTATTTTTTTCCCTGTATGGCTACCAAACACTTAAAAAAAAAAAAAAATTCCTCAGATAAATGAGTGTAAATACCTATTTAAAAGAGAGAAGCAAAAGAAAAAGGAAGGAGTGTATTAATTAATAACCTTCCCCCTCTGGAGACCTTGCTTCAGGAACAGTGTAGGACAGGTGAGATGAGCTTTGTCCTCTCAGCTGGGTTGCAAGAAGACATTTGTCCAAATTACAAAAGCAGGCCAGAGTCTGGCCCGGTGTCCCGTAGCTGAGAGGTTCTGCTCAGGGGAGGTTTGGTAGCTCAGGTCGGGATACTGGAGGTCAGGCCCCAGCTACCTCGGCACAACGGCCGGAGGGAGTTTCTGCCGAGTTGTGGATGCTTCTCTGAAATTGGCAGCTGGGGTTATTTCTCTGTCTCAGCCAAAACTGCCAAAATAGTGATGAATTGTGACAAAATTTTTCTAGATTTGGACTTTTTTTTCCATTATGTGACCACTAAATAGTGGTGACAAACTGACAAAAAGACTTTCAAACAGAGGAAGTTCACACTTTGATTTCATTTTATAGCTAAGGCAGCTGTGTTACAGCTAGTGAATAGTTAGGGTGCATAATGTGTCATCATCCACTTAAATATTTGTTCTGTTAAGCTTTGAAACTTAAGAAGGTTGATTAAATAGAAGTCTTTATAAATTGGGCAGGGTACTATTTCCATATGTGGTTCATCTGATCTAATTGCATTTAATTAATACAGTGGATCCTGATTTTATCCCCCTCATCTCTACCAGGTTACTTTACCTATGTAAAAGCAGAGGAGGAGGATTGCATCACAAAGTTCTTGTTCTCCTTTTAGTTTCCAAGATCTTAGAAATGCAGAATGAGGAAGCACATTGAACGCTCATATTACGTGATTATTCTAACAAACATTTGTTTGTGATATGGTTGTCTTCACTGCTTAGATTCTGCTTGCTTGAGACAATAGCTAAGCATCTGCTAGTCACTGCAAAAACCTACAAAATAAAGACTAAAATTTTACCTCAGCTGACACCAATCAGTGAAGCAGAAGCTACAGAAACACTGAAGAGAATTTTAACATTGTTTTAATTGCATGTGAGAAGTCAAATAGTGTTCATCTCAGTGGGGTAGTCAGTTAAAGGCAAGGACAAAAAGGAATTTTTATTCTTTATTTGTTATTATTTATTAAAAAGATTAAGGTTACTATTCTTTTATTATTTTTTTAAATTGCTCAAATGTTTTATATGTTGCAAACTATGCTAATTTGGCATTATTTAAGGTGATTTGAGAATACTCTTTAATGCTGATAGTTTGTTAGGACCAGTGTGAGCACACTGGCTCTTCTGTCTGAAGTAAAATTGTGTAGTATAAGCACTTTTTTTTTTATTTCAAATTTTGTTTAAAAATGTTACAATTCCTGAGTGGTGTGATTTGGTTTGTTTTAAATGGGACTATAAAACAGTAGTTGTATTTTAGAACCTCAAAAGTGAAATTTGCTAGAAATCACTGAAATTTAAGATGAGTTTTGTATCAGAGCAAATAATTTTTGTGAATACAATGTTCTTGTGAGATGTGAACTCTGACAATATGTGTGAACCCTTGAAGCTGAAACTGGTGACAGCAGCAAATACTGACTGTGGAGGTGTATCAGATGCAGATACTGTTGCAATTAAAGGAAACAGAAAAATTCATTATTGAAGTAAAAGCAGCACCACTCCAGCCACTTCTTCTTTTCAATGAACTCTCAAACTGAAAGCAGGAACTGCTACCCAGGAATCCACATGGTTTTCAGATGAATAATGCTTACATCACCAGGAACCTCACGTTAATGTGCATCTTCACATGCTGGATTTTCCTAGATGTTTTGTCACGATATTTCTACTGTAACCAGTAAAGAACAGAAAGCAGAAAAGCAAGCAAGAGAGCAGAGCAAGCAAGCAAGAAGGAAAGGAAATAGAGTTGCTTTATGTCACTACACCCACTTAGTCTTTAGGGTGAACAGATCATATTCGTTGCTCTCTGTGCTTGCAGCTTTTATGTCAGGTGTGGCAGTGCAAATGAAATTGTCTTTACTGCTGCAGTTGTGTAGTTATTTGATAAAGTTATGAATCAAAATGACTGGGGATTACACTTACTTTTATTGACTATAAAAAAATACTCGGTGAAAAAACATTATCTCCCAGTGCCTCCCAACAGACTTGGAAGGAAAGTGACTTTAGGAAAAAAAAATCATTTACCATGAAGTTCTGATAACAATCACATTTTTGTCATTTGTAAAATCCTGCTTTATTAATACACTATGGTGGGGGAAAGCTAGGCAATTATCCTGGTAAATAAGGTTGAATATTTCATTATTGCAGTTTAGTTAATTGTTGTAATATAATTTAAGGGCAAACTTCAGCTTTGTCAGCTGTTCCTCCTGATGTGAGGAATCAAGGAAGTATATATAGGCGTGTTGGAGGGAATGGATATAGTGACAGAAAAGAAAGCTCCACTGTCCAGATTGGTAGCAAGGAGTTGTCTTCTCTGACCCTTTGTTTGCTAATATTCTTTTGGGTTTGTTGTTATTGATGATTGTAAACATTCTTTGAGGAAAATATTTTCTGGGTGGTTTTGTTTGCTTGTTTGTTTTTTCCTTTCCTTTCCTTTCCTTTCCTTTCCTTTCCTTTCCTTTCCTTTCCTTTCCTTTCCTTTCCTTTCCTTTCCTTTCCTTTCCTTTCCTTTCCTTTCCTTTCCTTTCCTTTCCTTTCCTTTCCTTTCCTTTCCTTTCCTTTCCTTTCCTTTCCTTTCCTTTCCTTTCCTTTCCTTTCCTTTCCTTTCCTTTCCTTTCCTTTCCTTTCCTTTCCTTTCCTTTCCTTTCCTTTCCTTTCCTTTCCTTTCCTTTCCTTTCCTTTCCTTTCCTTTCCTTTCCTTTCCTTTCCTTTCCTTTCCTTTCCTTTCCTTTCCTTTCCTTTCCTTTCCTTTCCTTTCCCTGCTGACGCAGTCCATCAGTTTCCATTTAGCTCGGCAGAAAATTCAAGGAAACATTCCAAGAACAGCACAGAGATACATGCCTCTTCTAAAGTACTATGATTAAATGAATCCTTTATCTGTTTAAGAGAAGACCTACTAAAGAATGAGTAAATTGTGCCTTATAGACATTCTAGAAGAAGGTAAAGTGTATCAAAACTGGAGTATATGTATGAAAAAAATTTGTTGCAAAGGGCAAAATAAATATGATGAGGCAGAATGTGATGGAAAAAAATTACTCATACTCCACAGTAGGACAGATGTTTGGGTTTAGTGAAATAATATTTACAGATAGGAACTTACCTCTGTATACACATGTAAACCCTTTTACAAGAAGTTTATTCATTTACTTTTCACCAAGGATTTTACTGGCATGTACCCAACACAGATTGAAGTCTGTGGATCAAAGCCCAAGAGTCACAATTCCCTAATGCAGAATGTAGAATTTATTTCCTATGAGCAATGCATGTTGGGAAATCCCTGAAGCCAGAGGAGAAGTGATGCACATTTCATAAACTCTCTTCCACTTCTCTGCTCTATGGCAAGATGTACACAGAAGACTCACGTTCTTACCAGCCCCCATCTGAATGTCTGAAAAGAGTGCAGGATCTGATTCATTTCCACTTATAATTCAGTTGCCTTTTAGTGGCTATTCACTGTGCTCATTTATAAAAATATGTTTGGATTATTTTACCACCAGAATATATGGTACTAGGAAAGTAAACAAAAGCATTTGGCAGGAGCTGTTTAAAGTGGTACAACTTAATGGAAAGTTCTCTGCAGTTTTCTCCAAGGGTAATAAAGTTGTGAAGGATGAACTTTTTCTCAGTAATGTCTCAATACAGAATAAATTTAGACAAACACCATTAGTGTAAACATCAGTACTTCTGGATCATGGAAACACTTAAGTGCTATATGCATGAAAAATGCAGGTGGCCTTGAACCATTTTATACATGCTGAAGACAAAAATATAATACAAAAATCTTGGGTATTTATATGGTACAGCTGATTATTCACAATGGATTTGGAACATATAAGCTGCAGCATCTGTCCCATTGTTGTTATTCTTGAATACACAGACAGCCATTACCCCACGTCCTTTCTTTCACTGTTTACTGCTTAGTAATGGAAAAAGTTAGCACGTTGCCTGATTAAAGGGCTTTCTGCACGTGTTTGTGTGGAACCCAGTTCTCCAGGTGGAAATAAGGAACACCCCTAGAAGAGAATTACTGCCAACCCAAACCAGCACACAAAGACACAGTACTCCAATTGACAGTGATCCTTCCCGGCAGGATTTCAATCTAAACAGAAGACTCCTTTGAAAGATATTCCTCTTCTGCAAATGGCCTATACATAAAATCCTATGAGCCCTGTTTTTATTTTGGACAGCAGTAAGAAAGAGGGAATTGGGGGGGGCTTTTTTTTTTCCTTTTTTCTTTTTTTTTTTTTCTCCAGAAATTGTAGACCACTCATCTAGGAGGCAGATGGTCACAGTGGTCATACTCCCCGCTTTGTAACTGGCACTTGGTTTTGGCATGCTAATGATTTCTTGTTCCCAAAAATAGCTTTACAGACAGGGTCAATTATATTTTTGGATTGTACAGAGTGTAGAGCAATTAGTTAGCTGCACAAGGCAGTTGGTTTGTAATGCAGTACACCCCTTCTTCATAATTGGCACCTTTTTAATATCCCATTTATAATGGAGGGGTCTATCTTTACAAACAGTTCCTTGTATTAGCATGCAAATACACTGGCTCCCCCCAGATAGTTTTACACACAGAGTCAATTATATTTTTGCATTGCAGGATGTGTGGACTAATTAGCTGTAGAGAAATGGGGCACTTGGTCTTCAGATTTCAAGATCTCACTGCACTAAGTGATTTTGAGACACTTTCAAGGGCAGACGAGTAAGTAAAATTATAGAAAGGGATTGTACTGGCTCATCTCTCAAGACTTCCATTTGAATGCAAAATGAGACATTTTATAGTTATGTTGTTTCATTATCCTTCACTGTCTAGATCACTCTGAAGTGGATAGGGTCCGATGCCACACACAGTACTCTGCAGATCATGGGTTTGGTCAGGTGAGAAGCATCCTAGAGCCAGTGTGGTTGGTAGTGAACTTCAGATTCAGGTAGTAGGTCAGATCTTAATGTGCATGTTATTAATAACTGCTTGCTGATTCCTTAACTGGTTTGATATCAACAACCACTTTTGTTGATGCAGTTAAAAGTTTTCATTTTGAGTATAAAAATATCTGAACTACTCTCTCAGGAGAGCAGATAAATGAGAGACAAAGAGTTTTTATATGTGGTATTTAAGGCAAGAGTTGTCCTTAAAGTATTCCAAATCGAGCTGTAGGTCTGCTAAAAAAGTGCTAAATCTGGAGATTAATTTAATCTGGTGTCTTATATAATTCTTCTTCCTGTGTATAACAAGACTACAAATGAAGAAACAGAGAAAAGAGTGAATTTGCTCTGCTGCCTGTTGTCTTTATGACAGAACAGTTGGCTGTAAAACATCGGTCAGAGGTACAGTAGAGTTACTACAAATACTTCTTGCTCTGAGTATGATGAAAAATCATGTAGTGCTGAATGTTAGCAAGTTGTTCCTGAAGTACTGAGGGCTAGGAGGTTTAGTTCTGGGGTTTAGTTAATTTGTTGTTAAAGTGAAGAAGGCCCCATTTATCCATTCATTTACTTATTTATTTTCCCTAATACCTTCTCATATATTACTGAGGGAGCAGAGAGGAGATAAGAAATAACAATGCCAGCAAGAAATGAATGAAAATTACAGATTTGAAGGTACCCTAAGAGAAAGGTTCCTGCTCTAGCCTGTATTATAGGCATGGAGACTAAATGATTCTATGTTTATTTCACACCAAGGAAGAAAATCATACTTTTTCTTGATATCCAATAATGATACCACACAGTATGCACAGTCTGAAATCAAGCAGAGAAGAAAGATAGGCTTCCTGCTGCCAAAGGGGACTGATGTGATTTACACACATTTCTGAAACATCTTTAAGAATGGATTCAAATGCTGGAATCATTTTAGAATACAGGAGAATCTAGAGAGCAGATGTTTCCATAGCCTCTGTTGGTAGTGTCACTGGGACATGGCTTACACTGTTCTGGCTGAATATATGGCTACTTGTAAACTATAACCCAAAGTGGTTCAGGATTTTCATGTTATTAATAAAAAGAAAGTGACATAACTGCCTGTGAAGAGGAGACACATTTTAATAAAAATGCTTTTGAAAAAAACTTTGGCAGTTTAGTTACTTTATTTCTTGATAATGTGTGTGTACTACATGCTACACATTTATATAACGTGTACCAACATAGGTATTGCATGAGTTACTACTCCTAGGTGAGAGAAAAAGGAGAGGCAATAGGCAGAGACTTAGCTCTGCCAACACTGTACGTAGATACTACCACTGAGGTGTGTCACTGCTGGGGACTAGTAGCATGTTACCAGCTCCTGAGCCAGGAAAAGAAATTCTTCTATGGACTGCTCCTGTGGTGAGAGAAAAAAGAAATAAAGTCAAATCCAGTGTCTTCTCTTTTTTTCTCAGATGAAATGTCAAAATTACTATCAATGCAGTCATTTCTCAAATAAGTAACTAAGCTGATTCAATAATTTACATATTTATTATTTTACCAAATGGCAAACTTATGTTTTTCTGATCAAAAATTAAATGTTTAAACAACACTATAAAATGTAGTTTCTTGCAAGTCAGAATTTTTTTCTCCATGCGAAATATGGAGAATATGAATATGTTTTTATAAACTTCAGCAAAACAGGTAAGTAGTTTTGTTAATTTTACCAAAAACCTGAAAAACTGGAAATCATGTTTTCACATCATTCTGGAGTTTGCTGAAATGTGCCTAAGCCTAGTATGCAAATTTAAAACTTACAAAGGAGCAGTTTTCTTAGTCCAATGAATTTTGTCATGTTAGAAGAAAAAGAAAAGCATAGCCTAGGATATAGGTTGTCACTGTGTTTATCAGAAATACATTTTCCTGCCCATACCTCTGAACTGTCAGTGTAACAACTGTTCCTCTTCTGAGAGGCTGCTGCTGCTTCGGGTTTCACATAAGATCACTTTGACTTCTTACAATTACGTACAGTTATTGGGAGTGATTGCTATTTCATCAGCATTTAAAGAAGATGCTCTCAGCTATCATTACATTTATTTACATATTGGTGATCAGATGTGGATCAGAAACTGGATTCAGATTGACTAGGGGTAGTAATTTTGGTGGAATTCAATTAGCTCAGGTTTTTGCTTGAAAATGTATCTCTGCTTATGAATTACGTTATGTCCTTTAAAAGATTACTTTTGGACAGGACTACCAGCACCACAAATCAGTGACCTGGTTAGCATATGTAATGCTCTAACTCTGAATTTACTTGCAATTTGGAGAAGACAATATTCCTAATTTATTAAAGGAATAGGTACACACTACTTTTTGTCTCAAATTCTGGTGGCTCAGCTGCTTACGTCTTTTCCATGTGACATTAGAAGTGATGCGAACATATCGTATCCAAGATAAGTTAGAAAAGCACCAATTTAGTGTAGGTGTCTAGAGGATGGCAGATGGTAATGCCTTTGTATTAATGGTACAAATTAATGTGCTGTTTATTTTTAGTAAATTCACAAAAGCATATCCAGGTTCTCAGGGAAAATATAAACTTGAAGGATAGTTAGCTTGTGGTACTGGGAAATCCATTTTTATTAGAACTTTATTTTATATAGAGATCTTGTAATAAGTTATTTCCAAATAAAATTAATGTGATATCTACATGAATAAAATTCTAAAGCCAAGTATATGATATTCGGTCACGCATCCCACAGCAAAAGGCAATCTCTCCATGAATGTGTGCATATGTCTCTGCTGTTCCCATTAATTATATATCTGAAAGTCTTAATCTATACATACAGTTGTATCAATGCCTGGTAGAACGCTGTCCCTCAAGGGCTGGTCCCACACAAGGGCAATAGACTCCTCAGGCTGGGTCTATTACAAATTAAGACCAACTCTGGAGCTTTGTTGTTTACTGAAGTTTATGATACTATTTTATTCCCTGGTGCCCAACATACTCATTAATTATCTCCGTGCAGCGTTTCCCCCTGTTGTGAAAGGGAGTGTGCTCTTTATGCAGGCTAGCACCTGCCTCTTTCTCCAGAAATTAGCATCCATGTTGCCCATTTTCAGCCCCCCAGAGCAGAAAGCTCTCAGATTAACTCACTACTCATTCTTTGGGAAGATTTGGTTTTTTCCCCCACACTACTGAGTATCCTGCTTATGCTACTTTATGTTGTTAAGCTATTTGTTACACATGGTGAGCATCCTGGATGTGAATGATTGCTCCCAGCTTTAAAGATCTGTTCTCCAAAAGCAGCACTCCCTGAACATGCTGTAGCAGTGTGTGATACAAATATTAGGACACAGTAAGAAACAATGATGTTTATCCCAGAGTCATTCAGCTGGGGATCAGAATGAACTTGTTTAGATACAACAGAGAGTTCTAGACTTTATTTTTTTTTTTTGGCTTGCATTTATAATGTGCCTATGCACAGTATAAAAGTTATTGCACTTGCTTGTTAAGATGTCATTAAAATTGAGTTAATAAAAGGCAAATTAATGTAGGACCAAAGCATGTTCCTTGTTTGCACCACTAATTTGCAGCAGAATTCTACCCATCATTTTATATTCAACTAACTAAAAAACATATAACAGGTTGCACTTAAAGCAAAGTCAATACAAACAAAACCAAGGATATTAGCAATAGCTCAGCTGAAGGATCACAAAGCCAGATCTTTGGTATAATTACACAGCACAACGCTACAGATTGTCTAAGGTATGTATCTACCTCTCAGGGTCCAAATACAATTAATTATGATGAGAAAAAAACTTCCACAGGAACTGCTTTCTTTTTGCTCCATAAAAAAAATGGAAAACAGTTGGGTGTAAACTTCAGAGAAAGGTCATAGGTTAATAGAGTTCGTAAATAGAACAGCAAGGGAATCTAAACATTAATTACTATAATGTAAATTACCTTAGAGAGACCAAATTAGTGATCACTTAGCCTATCCATTCCACCTTCCCAGTAGGTTCTGCTTACTTTGGGGGCTTAACCCAAATTCCCTAAATTCCATCCAGACTGCTGAGATTGTGAACAATTTGCATAGTTGCAGCTTCTTCTCCAGGATTCTTAAGACATCTTTTTCCTTCCAACCCCTTTCTGCCTGTTCAGTGCGAGTGTTTATTCAGTTGGATCGCTGAAGTATCGCTACTTACTGACTTCTGTCTTAAACAACATGAGTAAAGAAAATAACGAAATCAACTCTATTAACTCATTATGGGGAGGAATGCTGACATACAGATGAGGAGGGTATCAGGGCTGGAGGCAGGGACTGTGGCATTGCAGTTCACATTCCCGAGCAGTAATTGTTCTGGGGATTCTGTTTGCTTTCAATGACAGGCCCAAAGACATTAAAATTTACTATACAGATAAATGTATTTAACAAGGTCTAGATCAACAAACAATTGCAAGACATTCCAAATTTTCAGTTCAGTGAAAAAGTGGAAGTTGAACCACACATTTTGAATGAACACTCTGTATAGCAACGTTGAAGTTTTGTGTTCCCACCATCGTGGCTACGAATAGTCTGGCTGAATAGATGCAGTGTGACAAGAGCAGGGATAAAGGAAGAAGCCTTCTTTTGTGTTTGTATTTATTAGGTTTTTCTCATAACCTTAATAAGTGCCTGAATTTCAAACCTAATAAACGCTTTTTCTCCCAGTAAGTAACTGTGTGAGCAAATGTAAAAAAAAAAACCAAGTTTGACAAGATCTCTGCGGCTCCTGTTCCAGGGGAGGAGTGGTGCCTCTTTTTTTTTTTTAATTACCATTTTAAGTGGAGATTAATCTTTGGTAAGAGGTGAAGTGATTTATGATTTATGGGTACTTACATTGAGAGGCAAACACCAATACCTGTGTTTCTAATCAAGAAGTCTTTGAAGTTTTGGTGGCCCAGCTCTGTGATCCTGATTCCTAGTCTGAGTTGTTCTATGAGACATGCAAAAAGGTGCTGTGGAGAAACACCCCAGCAACGTCTTTTCTTAGAAGACAAAAAGAGTTAATTAATTTGTTTGAAAGCAAGTGTAGAATTTTTACTTTTGGTTTCACTAAATGTACTGATTGATGAAAAATCATGGTTAGTTGCCTGTTAAATCTAAAATCATCCCAACTACAGAATTAGAAAGTTCTGGAAGCAGAGGGGTTTTGAAAAGGGAGACATTTTAATAATAATAATAAACTTTAAATAAACATATAAAAGTAATTGCCTAGTTTTATTAGAGTAGCACTTTGGAGATAGGGATTTGCTTTTTGACATGTTCTGTGAGATTTCTTGTAAGACCACTCTGTCAGTGATTATGTCCTACATTTACAAAAAAAAAGCTATACAGATGATAAGATCTCCAGGACAAAGGGCTTATAATATGTTTTACAGTGCCTAGCACAGCATGCTTTCAACTGAAATTGGATATGGTAAGTTTTACCGAAAATATATTTAATGATAATTTAAATAGTAGTATAATTAGTTAAAAAAAAAAAAATAAAACGAAAAATAGACCCTTAATAAGGAAAATTCTAAGTAATCTTTCAATTCTAGCCTCACTGGGATAGAAGACTGATTCTTAATTAGGTTAGTTCTGTTAATGAAACGTCTACAACAAAGTCTTATGTAAGACTCCGCAGATAAAACTTGCCGGCTCCCAAGCGGCAGCGCAGGATCTTGTTTCTTGGCCAAAGAGAAGATCCTTCCAGGAGAGGGAGCTGCTAAGCCTAGTGACTCCAGCCTGGCCTGCTCCAGTTTTATCTTTGCTTCGGGGATGTGAATTGCAACATGTTCTGAACTTCCCCATGCACAGCAAACCTGCAGCCGGTAGCCTGGGTAGCTGCTACACGGCAGCCTCTCTGCGGAAAAGGTGCCATGGTATGTCCTCAGTGGGGGTTAGGGAACAGCCAGGCGAGTGCAGGGATAACAGACTCCAGGACTGTCTGGGAAGGATTGCTGAAGCTCCTCTGTCAGTTATTTCCCTGGGACGTACCAATGTGAGGCCACTGGGCCTGAAGAGGAGGTAGCAGACAGTGAGAAGTCAAGTGGGAGATGCCAGGGCTTAGAGAGAGATGCAGAATGCTACTGATAATGTCTTTAATGGAATTTGTTTCACTTCTGTAATAAAGCCACATTTGTAAAAGCAGCAAAAACAGTAGCTGATTTGTTTTAGGCACAGGAAGAACAAGCTCTGAGTTATGCAATGCATTTGCTGTATATTATTGTACTTCCAGAATGTGGTCTGTCTCTCATAGCAAAGAAATAGCATCTTTGCAGCGACCAGGAAAAAATGTACAATATTCAGTTGAGCTATGCTGGTCTGATCTGCTTCCAACCAGAAGAACAGAACGTGAGCTGTCATAGTAGTTTCACTTAAATTTAAAAATAAACCCTAAAATTTAGCTGTTTGTTTCTTATGGTGGTCATGCTAGTGCTGCTTTCTGTTAAGAGGGGATGTTAATTATCAGTTCCTAAGGCAGAAGGTGAGCATTTTACCTGATTCTTTGCACCTCCTCTATGGAATAATATTCTCCTTCAGGAGGCACGTGCTCTTGGTCCTACTGAATCTGACATATGGGGTTGTCATTCTTGTGCTTCGCTAGCATTGATCTTTTCAGCATTGTTAATGGGAACTACGTGTATCTCTACTCACAGTCCTGTCTTCTCTCTGTAACCGAATCTGTGAAACCCATATCTGGTACAAATACAAGAGAAGTATTTAGTGTTCTATTTTTCATCATCAAAATCAACAATAGCTTGTTACTGTGCTTTGCATGGACAAGCTCTGTTACTCTGCGCTGCTCACTCTCAGATCAAATGTAAAGATATGTTTGCTGTTGACCTCATTTAAAAGCTCTCTAGAGGAAAAGTCTGAAAAAGTTGATAGTTTGGCATGGTTATTCATTATGCATGGGAAGTGCATTGCTTTATTTTCATTAATTTTACATAGAAATGAGATACAACACAACATGCTTTTCTCATTTTAGGGAGCTTCACAAAGCTTATGTTGTTATGTTCTCTATGCAGAACCGCTTATAGACAGGCAAACCCAAAAGCATTCTGTATTCCCTAGCTCATCAATCCATGTTTAAGGAGGATGAGATTGTCCTTGTGTTAAATCCTGGCATTCTGTTATTTCTTCTGGTGTAATATTTTGTCCAAAGACTGATTCTGCAGAGTGACTGCCACTGATTAAAAAAAATCAGGTGTGCTAAAAATATAAAATAGTCCTTTGCCGTATCATTGAAAATGGTAACTAATCAGGATGTGAATGTGTAAGCTACTGAAATACAAGAGCTAAGGCACAGAAGTCTAGCTTCAGATGTACTGGACTAATGATATCATTCACAAAAAAGACTGCAGCTAAAATACAGCCTGATTCTTGCATTTCACTTTTTATAGGACTGAGGATTCCTACTCTGCACATTTTTCATTAAGAAACACAAAGTTTCTTTCTGTCTATTTTTTTCCAGAGGAGTCATAAATAAAGGGTCAGTCAGCATGTCCAATGTAGGATGAATTTTAGTAATTAGATGAAAGAATAGAATATCCTTTGCTATTGATATATATATTGCTTTTTTTAAAAGCATGCAACTAAAGCTCAGAGGAATCTTGGGGAACTCATCAGACAAATATGATGATTTACATACTGCTGAGAACAATATTTTTTTTCCTAACCCTTTATAGAAGAGACTTAATACAAAATACAGCATTGTCTCAAGAAGATAATAAATACTAAAGGTATTCTGAATACTTTCATTCAAGCTTAAACCTATTCACAAGAACCTTAGCTGCAAAGATGTATGTGTTCCATGAGCCCAAAAGAGTGCAAAGGTCTGCAAATGATGTGCAGTCACTTTTTCTGTTTTGCTTCCTTTTTGCAGTATCCAGTCTCTCTTGCCCAAACCCCTCTGTTCTAAACCCTACAAATGCCACTGTGGATCAAGTCCTGTAGTTTCCAGAATTCCAGGATGACTGCTTTTTCTTTATAGCATAAATTACATTAGTTACAATCCTAGCAATCGTAAAATATTTTTTTCTGTCCCTGAACACTTAGTTAAGATATAGTGGTTTGGCCAAAAAATTAGGAACCAGAAACTTCCTTTTAATTCTGTAGCCATTGCCACTTGTTTAATCCAAAGTAAGCAAGTCCTTAAAGCTGCTTGTGTTGTCAGTTCTTTAGATGTAGTATGGTGATAATACCTCTTGTCTCTTAGAAGTGTAATGGAAATTATTTAAAATCCATTCATAAAATGGTCCTGAATAACCTCATTGAATGTTCTCATCTAAGTATAACTAGTCCTGATTATAGATTTTGTATTGTGTGTGAAATGATAAATACCTGGTTGTTTATGGTATTCTTTTCAGTGGGCTAATGCATGCACTAACACCAAATTAAATATAAGTAATCACTTCTCTACTTTAGTTACTAAAGGTACATGTTCAGCTCTCATTTAGCTCTCTGTGGTCCTATTGATTGTTTGGTGATTTAGCTAGACCTTAAAATAGGGCAGAGTTGGACCCAAAATGTTCTACTTGTAATGTAATTTAGGTTTTGACATCAATGGTTGTTTTTTTTCTACCTGTGCCTTGGAATACCTTGTAGGAATTCCATGCAGGGACTCAGAAAACCTAACATTGTCTGTAGAATGTCTGGAGTACGTTTTGCATAGCAGCTATCCCTAATATTGCATAACCAAAGTAATGGAAGAAAAAGTGGGATGATTGCTGACACTTCAGATAGTTACTTAGCTAAGCCTGGGGGCTGGTTGGAGTAGCACTACTGATCTGTATGTATATTCAAAAGAGTGAGTGAAGCTCTTCTCTGTGGAAGACACTGGCTCCTGTATTTCCTATCGTGTTCGGCCAGAACCTGGTTTTCCGTGTGGGCATTGCAGCAAAAGACAAAAGCAAAGGCAGAAGCAGGCTGTGCTCTGTTCCAGCACCCAGCTGCCCGGGCCGAGGTGGGGATGGAAGCTGTTCTTTTTCCTTCCCCCTTAATCCAGCCCTGAGCTGGATTAGCAATGGCACGGTTCTTTGTCAAAGTGCAAGCTTAGACTGGGAAGCCATGTGGATATTCCCAGCTGGGAATCCTGCCCTAAGTACCCTCACTTGACACACATACACGGTCTCTTGGCTGCCTAAGACCCCTGCCCATCTGTTTGAATGGCATTGTGCCCACTTCCCCAGATCACTGGCCATTTTCAGCAAGGCAGTACTGCCAAATGGTGATTGGTTTGGATGGGCAGGTGACATAGCATTGCTGCCTGCTCTTCAGCTCGCAAGTCTTTCTTTCCTAATAGCACAGAAGTCTGTACTACAGGTGTATTTGATCCTCCTCTACTTAGAGTTTTATGGCAAAATCCTATTCTGATTGAAGCTGTGGCAGCTTTACCAGTGACCTGACTGGAAACAGATCTGAAATACATCTCCTCTGCACTGGAGGAAAGACAAAGGAAAAAAAAACGGGCCTGTCAGCTGATATTGAGTCCAACACTGTGCTGTATAAGTGCTTTGTAGGCTACATAGAAGGTCTGGAAACAAGGAAGAGCTCAGTCTCACCACGGTGATTCCAGAGGAGTTCAGGATATGTTTTTACCTCTGTTTGTTTGGTTGTTTGACTGATTGGTTCTGCACAATATTTTGAGTCATATGTTGATCTATCTCCCTAAAAGTAAAAGTACCTGAAATCTTGACCAGCTCACACCCAGCCGGTGAATGCCTTTTAAAGATCTCACATCCAAGCCACACTGACACAAGATTCTTCTACATTTTGGGACATTCATAGTCTGAGAGTTTTCATAGCTTCCACATACCTGTTGCCTCAAAACTTTGCAGTAATGAGGTTCTGATTCATAAAGAACTGAGACTCAGTACTAAGAAATTGTCAAGGGTAGCCTCCTCTTCCATTATTTTTGCTATTGGAAATGCTTTAGATATATAGCATATATCTATGCTTTTAGATATAAAAAAAAAATTTTTTAAAAAAAATTTAATTTGGATTTTTTTGTAGTGTGGGTAGCTACAAATTCTGGTTTGTTCTATGAATGATAAATGATGGAATCTTCTCACAAATGAAATACCAATGCCAGTTTATTCCAATAAGAAGAGTTATATGTAGTTTTTACCAGTTTATATTTTTACCAGACAGACTAACACATGGAGAAAACTTGGCCCTGTGTGTTGCAGAGTAAAAGACACAGTGGGAAGGAAACGGGCTAAAAGTCAACCAGGGTTCTTTTATTACTTCTGCTGTGGAGCTACTTTATGACCCTTAGCAAGTCACTCAACTTCTCTGTGCCTTGGTATTCTTTTGGTATTAATTAACTAAATTGTAAATGATTCGGAGACTTCTACCCTGATCTTGGCTTGGGATTCAGGTGCTATTAGATCAAAAGTAATAAAGTTGAAAACTTTGTAACTGATCTTTCGTTTAGCCAAACATATTCTTACCTTTTGGGGAAAGTGCTGATTTACTTGCATAAAAACAGGATTCTGTAAAAGAGGGAGAACATCACAATAATGTGTGCCATACATTGTCACTCACCTGCTTATCCTTCTGTTGCATATTCAAATAGAATATTCTATTCCAAATATCCTTTAAAGCAAAAAGCATAGCAAAAGGGATCTGTTCTATCCATGATAGCTTTTACAACTTCCCTCATGCCTAAAAATGAAAATCGGCTTTATTTGTTATAATGGATATAAAATACACAAATAGAGTGTATTAAAAAAGAAATGTTTCATATACGGTTGTAGTTAAGATACTAACTTTTCATGGTTTCATTGTTATGTACATGACAGTTCTGGATAAAACCAGTGTCATTTGGAAACCTAAAAACAGACATTCCCTTTCGTAAGATGAGCAAGTGGCAGCTTCAACTCTTTCTGTAAATGTAGGTTAATTCCTGCAGAAAGAAATTTGTACTTCAAACTGCAGCACACCATGTGCACAGCCCTGGGTCCCACAAACTCTAGATGTTGCCAGCACAACAACTTAACCTTCTCTTCAGTTAATTGTTATTTTTTTCCTTAGCTGCACAATGTGTTTGAGTTGCATATAGAATATCTTTCTCCATTCTTAGTTCAGGTGGTTGACAAAGGCATTTCTGCTTTTAGAAATTTGGGATTTTACCATTTACAGTAGATGTATTTTTGTGTTCTTACTCACTCCCCTTCCCCCCTCCAATACACTCCTAGTAGTCTTTTAAAAATAACATAAATGTTTTCAAGCTCTCTGAAGTTAATATGAATAGAGAATAAACTATAAGTACAATACAATAGTAAATAATACTAGTTTATTGTACTTATACAATATAATTTATTGTACTTATACGATACACTTTATTGTACTTATAATACTGCTTTAAGTACGAAACCATAAGTAAGTAGTACTTATAGTTTCGTACTTAAAGTTTATAGTACCTGTAAGTACTATAAACTGTAGTACAAAAGCTTCTCATACCACTGCTCAGATACAGGAAGGTTTAAGAGTGAACCTGATAAAATTCATATAACTCTCATACAGCTTTCTTGAAGAGGGGTGAGTAGCTTCTACAGAAGTTTGGATAAATCTGGTTTTGCTTTAACATCAGAAATTAAGCTGATATATTTTATATTATTTTAGTTGTTATTTCTTTTCTAGAAGTTCTAAGAATTGCTTGTTCATTGAACTCTGATCCCAATTCAAACACTGTAAAATTTCCCATTTACTCTTACTCCTCTGCCCTTTCAAATTTTATTGAGAAGCTGGTGAAGGTTTTCATCCAATTAGTATGGACAGTGTTTACTCTGTCCATCTGTCTCCCATGTGCACTCAGTTTGAAAGTAGCCTTGAGAATTTTTGTCTGTGAAAGGAAGAGGCCTAGTTGAGAGTATGGTGGAACAGATATTTAATTTTCTGCTCCCTTAGTGGCCATCTGAGAAGTATGTGATTATTCTATCAAACTGTTTGTGTATGGGCATATGTAAATGTACAAACACACTTCTAAAAAACACACATTTATATATAGAAGAGTTATCCTTGAGATATGCTTGCTTTAAATATGAAAGATTAACAACAACAAAAAAGTGTGTTCCCTGAAGGGCAAGGTAGCAACAAATCTTCTACTCTATATCACACCTAAATACAGGCAGTCTACACACATTACTAAATATAGTGGGGGCTGAAGGGTTGGGTGGAAGGTAAAAAACCTTACACTTTAGGAAAACAAGTGAGCTTATTTAATGTAATTGGAGAGACATTGTAGCATTCTCTGACTTCCACACTTGAGGAAGAATCAAATTAACCATTTACATTAAATTACTATGTACACACGAATTAGAGCGCTTCAAAATCCATTGTTATGCAATTAGTGGAACTACACCAGTACCCCCAAATGCTGCTTCTACCTCTGTAATACATGCATGTGCAGCTTCTAACACAGTCTCACAAGCTCCAGTGAAAAGGGACAGTTGTTGAGGATGCAGGATGACTGAGTGGCTCGGAGATTTATAATTTAGAGGAGTCTGTGTCAGAATCAAAACACTATGCTGATGACATTATTCTTGGGTAGTATCTAGAAGAGGAGGTCTGCTGTGATAATGTATTTACTAAAGATGTTTTACAGACAATACTCAGCATTATCAGAGTGTGCGTGTGTGTAAAACTGTTTGTTGCTATGGAGTCAGAACTTTTGCATGATGCTAACATGCCAAAACTTGGCAATTCGCTGAGCGCTCAGCGTAGCCGTGAGCACTTGTTTTAGATCTTGCTTGCATTTGGGAACTGAAAGATACAGACAATTCATGGAAATGCTAGGGGGATGTCTTGGTACACTAAATAAGCTAGATCAATCCCCTTTGATGGGCCCCCTTTTAAGAGGTTATACAAAAGAATTGTTTTGTTTGAGTGAATTGCCTTCTACTTTGTGAAAATCATATATAAATGAGTCCCACATCAATACTCTGGAGGCTGCAGAAGGAAGAAAAAACAACATAAAAGATAGATCAGAAGCTATATTTTAGCAAAAATGTCTCTTAAGTGCTGTTGTCTGACACTATGAACTCCAATCAATGTGTCAGTATTTTGGAATTTGAAAGGAAATAGGGATCAGACCTGACAATCCAGAGCTGAAATTTGATGCTCTGGTCTTTTTGATAAACTGACAGGCAGTGAAAATTGCACACGTCTGCAGGGACTCCGGAGAAAAAGAGAGACAGTTTTGTAGAAAGTCTGCTTATGATTCACAAAGGCATGCATTTTATCAAAATGGATTGCTTTTGCAGTGTGTGGCAGGTTGGTTTCCTTTCTGAATGGAAGCTTTTGCAGCTTGTAAACTGGTGGGGTTTGTACACATCTACAGTATACTGTGACTTCTGCTGGCTTACAATTTCATTTCAATTGCTCTCCTCTTCTTGCAAATGAAGCAAACTTGATGAAAACAGATAATCAAAAAGAAATTGGAAACTTTACCTCAAAAGCTTTTTCTTTGTTTGTTTCTAAGTGTAAGTCCAAATTTGACAAAATGGGGTTTTAAAACTGTTCAATAGTTTAACTTGAAAGAATTTTTCTTCCTAAGCATTAAATCCTTTGGATTTACGTAATACTTTTCATCTGAGACTCTCAAACCACACTGCAAATGCTCATTCTTAAAATACCGTGTTCAAACAGACAAATATTATTATACCCACATTGCAGGCTGGCAAACTGGAAGACTGCAAGTCTGGGTGACCTGCCCCAAGATCACATCGCAACTGGGAACATGGGAACAGATCTCAGGACTCCTGACTCTCAGGATGGCATTTGAGATGTTACAGTGTACCACTTTCAAAATACTAGAACCAAATCCTGAATCCTGCATAAAAATGTGCTTAAATGTGCTTTGTGTAAGGGAACAAAGAAGTTGCCTTGTGGAACAGGTTTACTGATTCACTGAGTTCAGTATACTCTCTCTGGGAGCAGCTAATGCTTCCAACTGATTCACCCACTCTGTGGTGGTTTTTTTATGGTTAATTCATTTTTGGAATTTATTTTAGTCCTCAAATACAGGAAATACAGGGATTAAAATCCCTTTTAAAACTCCTTCTCCCACCCCCCATTAACTATTTTAATTCAGTTTAGGTTTTAGACATATAAGCACGTTTTGTGCGTGCAGGCAGCATGCAGTGGAATTGGAATCCCTTTGGGCTTCTAGAATCTTGGAACTTTGAAACACTTCCCTTTATAGTTTGTTTAAAACTTAAAAAGATCCCAGCTCTGCTGCATTTACAGCTTTTACAGAGGTCACAAAAATTACAACCTCTAAGCTGCTTTATGTTATTTTAGCTTTAGTGTATATAGTCTTATAAGAGAGTAAATACCACTACTCTTTGTCATTAGAAAGCTCTCTGATTTAATCACTTGTTTCCGTGTGCTCCTGGAGACATTAATAATACCAAAGAGAACTGTCAGCTCTGAAAACCAGCATTCATAAAACCTGACGATATGGCTAGACACACTAGAAAGTTTGGCTTCATGGTTTTACTGGCCATTTCTGAAATGAGAATGCTGTGTCATTCAGAGATGATTGTACAGATTGTGGGACAGAAAGCAGAACAGCTGGAGGGGCATTGCAAGGAACTGCTGTAGTGGAATGTGGAGTGGAGAGGGTCCTTAAAGGGACCTAAAGCTATAGGTTGTCAGAACTCATCCACCCAAATCTGATTCAGTCCAAGACTGAAGTCTTTGTGATTTGTGTATCCGACAACAGGAAAAACCCTTCTGATCTCTTCCTCACCAAGAAAAGGCCTTACTGCACTCCATGCCTTTGGTAGAAGGGGAAACATAAGCATCTTCTCTTAAATGAAGTTACTGTATTATACTGGGCAGAAGCATCCAGTCCCTGCCTCCTGATGTTTTACCATCCATTACCTTGGTTTCACAAAGCAGTGGCAGTAGATAAAGTGAGTCTGACCACCTCAGCTTCTCAAAATTCAAGTCTAGCCTTATGTTCATGGATCCCCTACATCAATCAAGTGCTGTTGTGTCTGAAATAAGTCTCTGCCAAGGCTAATACAGTTGTTTCATTCTTATGTCATATCAGGCAGTAAGCAGGGGATAATTGTTTATGCAGCTGGGAACCTTTTGCTTACTGGGTTTGCTCTGTCTCAAGCATTGTGGAGCATAATCTAAACAGCATGTTATGTTCTATACAGGCCACATATGTGGAAGAATCAATAATGGAAAAGTAAGTATTGTGCTATCAAACAGGGAAGAGTGTCATTTGGATTCTTTAACACTGTTACATGCATACTGGTGTTTAACTGGAGGTAAAATCTACCTACATTAGTTGCAAACAAGGGAAAACCACCACTGCTACTAATTCTTAAGTGAGAGGTTGTTGGCCTGTTGTCTTTCCCTCTTAATATATATTTTTACCTTGGGGAATGGCTGCCTATTATTGATTTATCTAGGAAAAAATATAACTCTGAATATCTTAAACATGGTAGGCCCTATTCAAACTAGCAACATGTAAATTGTTAGCTCTTTATTGGAGAATAAAGGATTAGCCACTTTCAGTTTTCTCTTTACAGATTTGTTTAAGAAGAGACACATTATTATATGGCTATTGATTTTTCCAGTGTGCTTGTAGTTGTGCTCATCCTTTGCCTTGTTCTAGTTTTTAAAAAATACCCTTAATGGATATGCAGAAATTTTGTCCCTTGTTTTCTGGGTGTGAATATTTTTAATTAAATAACTTTCAAGCATGTTTTTTGCACCCATCTTTTGATGAACATCTGACCCAGAGAATCTGCATGATTTGATTGTCATACTAACAAGATTTTGCTTCAATTTTGGCCAGTCTGACAAGTGAAAAATAGATGTTGGTCATGTGACAAGCTGATGAATATAACTTCTGTTAGCATTTGCTCCTAAGAGAAAGAGAAAAGGTAAGGGCTTAGGAGGGGGTGAATAAGAAATGGGGATTTAGAGGAGGCTGGAAAAAGGAGAAAGAAACAATGTTAGCTACTCTTAAAAACATCAAGCACTCAAAAAGAGTTGTTCGTAGAAACAGGCAAGCCAGTCAGCTCTCTCTCTAGCTGTAGATGTCATAAAAACACCTCCAGAAGTGTGCCACAAATTCAGATTGATGAGTAAACAAAAGCAGTGAAGAGGCACATTTGTGGTGCCATGTCCAGATATGTTGTCAAATCAACCTGATTCCTGTACTGAATGTGCAAAGGTACCAATACTTTGCAGAAGATTATAGAAAAATGTTTATATAAAATTTCCAGCTGACTTCTGAGTGATGCTCTCCAGCACAGACTTCAGAGTCCTGCAGCACGTTTTGTTTATTTTCTGCAGCAAAGGCTGTATCTGTTTTGTTAGTCATGTAACTGAGAGAAGTGATCTTCATTTAATTCATCCACCTTATTTTAGAGAGAGAAGTTTTGCACATTTAGAGAACTGATCTTGCCAGTGTTTGGGAATCTTCTCCTAAACAGAGGAAGTTCTGCTTCTGCCTGGCAGGAGATCAAAGGCCCATGGGCATATTTCAAAACTCCATATATCTGAACAGTTTGTTACTTTTTTAAAAAGTAAGTCGTTTAAGCTGCTACCAACTTATTAGCTCTAAATTAACAAAGATCACACCAAAATTGGATCTACATAATGAAAGATATCTTTGCTAAAATATTTTACAAGCATTAAGACCTGACAAACAGAAAGAACTTTTGACTTTCTATGCAAAGAAGCTTGTTAAAGGTCAGTGCCCTGTCAGAATTCAGCGTAACAGTACAGAGGGTGAGGGTAATACGTGAGGCTGCACTTCAACCCTGTCTCTGTGATTGCCAGCATCTGTTGTGGTTTCCAGACTTGTCCAATGAGGTTTGCTAATACAGTTGTGTGTTTGATGCCATGCTACTGAATACAAATATATGGAGCATGTTTCATCCAATATAGCTCACCCTCAGGGAGTCTTGTTGCCACACTTCTCTTTGTACATCCCAAGATGTATTGTGAAGATACCACAGATCTATAGATGAAGTTGAATCAAAAATTGGATACTATATTTGCATCAGTTAATATAGACTTCAGCTGCAAAACAAAGAGTTGGATTCAGACTTCCAAAAAATTCTGGTCTGTTCAGATCAGAACTGAGATTACCACAGTAATGAAGGGAAGTTTAGCAATAGTTTGGAGAGAATATCGTCCGTGTTTGCCCACCTTCTGAAATTTTACCTTAGGTGGAATGTTTTGTGGTGTATGCCTTCAAATAGTCTATCACTGATGATCAAAATTGTGATAGACAGCATTTGGAAGTTGGAATTAGACAGTGAAATTTTTTGTTGGCATTGTGTCTGCTAATAATTGATGCAGGGAAGTGAATTGTCTGGAGGAATAGATTTTAGCTTTGTGACTCATGCTTTTACTATCAGTTCATAGAATACATGGATTTGAACTAAGCTAGTTAATGGCATTACCATCATGATGGAAAAATAAAAGTGTATTATTTCATTTGTAGCTAAAGATCATTTCTAAGAATTCATATTCTAGATAAGAATATGTTTTACCATGAATTTCTCAAAGGGGAAGTAAATCCCTGAGTATCATCCTCTCACCAGCCAAATTCATATTCTCATGTATTATCATGATAGGTGTGATACAAAAATACTGTAGGATAATCTCTCTGTACTCTTACCAGCACTTTTGTACTGTTCTAGCTTTTTTGCTTTTTGTTCTACCAAAGCTTGTTCTGAGGAGATTGGCAGGAACCAGATATTTATGCAATGAGGGATCTAAATTCTAGGCAACTCCTGTGTGTTATTTTTGTTATAAAAATGCCTAACCAGGATCTATCTCTGGAGATCTTAATGCATGTTGTGGCCATAGCATAATTTCATATTATAGTTTGGTTCATGTAAAACATAGATCTTTTGTATAATGCATTATCTTCTTTTAGTAACTGAGGTACTATCATCTTCTCTAACAGGCAGAAGTTTGATTGAGTTGTTTATGGGACAGAAATAATCTCTTATCATGCTGACAACTTCAAAGAATCTTAGAGAAGTGTAAGATGTGTTATTATTAACTAACAGTAAAACTTTGTTAGTTCCCAACCTTTCTATGAAGAGTCAGACAACATCTGCAACCAAGCTTCTTCCCGTGCCTCTTCCAGAGCACTGTGCAGCCAAGTTCACGGTAAGCCTTGCTCCTGCCCTGACAGCAAGCAGAGCACCTGGGACTTGACCTCCTCACCGGTGCTCTTATCCTTTGTATCCACCTCACTGGCCCCCCATGGAAGGCTTTCTAAATAAATCTTCGCTTGAGTACTTAGCAGATGGTTTTGTTTGAGAGCCTTTGTGCAGCTGCCCCAGAGTTCTGGTAACAGCAGTTCAGTTGACCCTCTACACGGGGGCTGCATCAGATGCAGAAGGTGGACAAGCTGGTGAAATGAAGGCTCCTTGCCCCTTCCCCTCTAGACTAGTCACCTACAAAGGAGCAAAGTAAAATCCTATGTACAGTGACTAGTTACAGCGCTAGCTCTTCCCAATCTGAATTTTTATTCAGACCATAGGGGGTGAAAATGACTGGGCTAAATGCAGGTGAGCCAGGCCCCTCGAGGACTGTGGGGAAGGAAGGGCAGGTAAATCAATACGTGCCGTGGGACAGCAGTGTCTGAAATGGCACCATAATGGCAGCAGCTGAAGTTTGTATCGATGTACAGGAAATGCTTTTTGCTCCACTGATGACTGTTGTTCAGTTTCAGAAAACAGAGAAAGTTCTCTTTCATTATTGAAAATTACCCAGAAGGTGTCTGTATATGAGGTACAAATGTTTACAAATTGCTACAACAGTCATTTCTGTCACAGAACACTGGTCCTACCACACATGCACAGGAAGGTCAGCGAGTTACTTAACCATTGTGTTTTACTTATGAAGGAAATAGGGAAATAATGATCTAATCCATTTGGTCTTAATAGTGAAATTTACTCTAGAATGTAAAAAAAAAAAATGTTTTGGCCTATTTAAATAATGGCTGTGATTATAGCACACCAATACAGTGCATTCTATACTACATAACATGTTATGAATAGAATTCTGTTGGTTTTTTTTTAGTATATGTAAATTACATTCAACTCAAAGGATGCATCTCTGAACTGTTTTTGTAGAGCTGATTATAGGTCTAACAGCTAGAGGAGGAGGCTGAAAGAGCTTTGTTGAGAGGCATTGATTGATTAATAAAGAGTGCAGCAGCTACAGACATAACATTGCAGTTATAGATTTTCCATACTTTATCTTCAGGGCTTGTAAAGATACAGTGGTGACCAGATTATGAGGTTTTCTTTCACCTTGCAGTAACACGCAACAAATCACAGCATTCTGCAGTGCCACAAACCAGCTTTTTGCAGAACACCAAGTAGAAGAAAACTCCTCCACAATCACGACTTTACAGTTAGACATTGCCCTTTTTTCCTTCTAATCTCCTTTATTGAGAGATGCTTCCAACAATAATTTAAAGTAATGTCCCAAATTTAGAAACATAGTGGGAACTGTACATTCGAACACTTAAGGATTCTATTTTTATTAAATTGAAAGTGTGAGTGGAAAGTCACATGTGAAGCATGCATGCATTTTGTTCCTGCTG
>NW_008610035.1:70164-85816 GCF_000691845.1 Merops nubicus
ATAGAAGATTTCTGAAGAAGCCTGTATCAAGATTCAGGGTTAACCAGTACAATGGCCTATAGTTAAAAATCATATTTGTTAAAAGAAGATCATAGCTTTGTTTACCTGGTTATCACAGAGAAGATATAAATGGACCCAGATCAGCAGGTCACCAGAATATATCTGGTTGGTATTTTGATGTGACAGTCAAATCCTGGCTGGGAAAACAGCCCGTTTCAGCTGTAGGAATGCAGATTCTTATTCATTAGATGTCATTTTGCTGTACCCCTGTAACAAACATCAAAATAGGAACAGAGAAAAGAACTGCCACAACAGACAAATGCTGTCTTTACCACATAACTTCTTTTTAGAGTCGTGTGTGCTGGTGTAGGTTCTTTGAATATTTTTACATTCTTACATACCTTTCCAATAAATTTGCACTTATCTAAGTGGAGCCTGAGTTACTTCGACTCTAGATTGATAAGAGTTAAACAGTAAGTTGTTTAGCACCTGCTGTTAAATCTACTGATCTTTCTGTGGTTTCAAACCTGGTTTTAATAACGTTTTGTCTTTTGCTTGGCAACATGAAAGATCTATACAAATGGGATATTGAGAGTACTCAAATTCACAAAGATGTAAAACAAATGGAAGTAGTAAGTAAAATATAAGATTAATAAGAACCACTAGAAGTTTTTCAGACAGTAGTCTATTCTTTAAACTGACAATAGCCCTTTCATGTTTACATTATTTTCCTTCTGAGGGTTAATTCACAATGCACCCTCTTTTATCTGTTTGCAATATAAATTATGAATCGGAACAGAGCACACAAATTTCTACTACACAGTCTTTTTTATATTTGTAGATACATATATGTTAGAGACTATTATAGAACAAAATTATTTTTAAGAAAGAAACTGCTTTTAGAGGAAGTGTCTCCTCAAGGATAATTACCTTTTGCCAAGCTGCAATTTAAATTAGCTGTAGTATTCCTCAGTTCCTAAAACCCCAGTGAAATTTTACTCTGAAACGTTTAACTTGTTTTGTTGAGTTTCAGGGATGATTTCAGTTTGGTCTTGAGTGGAGTTATCCAAAACCATATCTGTAAATGTAACACAAATACATGTATTTTTGTGAAGAGCTCGGTGCCAGGTGTTTTTTTGAGGTGCGAGCAGAATGCTGAGTAACCAGCATTGGATTTCTGTATGACACTTGTGATTGACAAAAAGCCCTGTATTCAAGGGCAGTCCAGATCTCTTCACTTTTCACTGTAAAAGTTGTCACTGAAAAACACCTCACAGTCAGAATATGATCAGTAATGATAGTTTCCATTTTCAGCATGTATTAAAGAAAACCCTTTTGTTCCACATACAACCCACACAGTGACGCAACATTCAATGATCTCAATGTTGAAAACTCAGGTGAATTTTCATTAGAAATTTTAAAATATGTCCATTTTTTCAGCTGATGTAGATTAGCATTTCTCCACTGAAGTGACTGGAGGTACAACAGTTATGACACTGGAGGTTTTCAGCCTGTGCTTTGGATTTTTATAACAACCTGAAGTATAATACAAAGTAAGACCTGCCATATTCCATACAAGAAATCAGTTCCCTGCTGTTCAGGTACCTGCATTAACAAGCCGGTGCTCATGTTGAATCTGTTCTGTGTATAAAACCAACAAACTTGATTTTGGAATCTCACAGGCATCAGGAGCATCAAAGACATGTAGTTATAAATAAATAAACAATACTGCGTAATTAACTATCTTTGTGATACAAAAAAAAAATGTGAGCACATGTAGGCATAATGCAGTCCAGATTTTGCATAGGATTTAGCAGCAGTCTGTTTCAAATATCAGCAAAAATATGCTTTTCTATTGACCCAACAAGAAAACAGTGTGAATTCTAAGATCAGTTGCTTGCCAACATCTTCCATCTCTTTTTAAAGATAAAAGCACATATATTTATATTTTAAACTTTTAAATTACTTTCATCTGATGATCTGAAGTAGATTTCCAAACTTTGATTAATATGTAGCATGCAGTATTTCTGACATCTACAGGGATCAGACTTTTCCACTCTTAAAATGAAATCACATTTGTGATGAAAGACAGCAACTATTGTAAAGTGCACAGGAGCACTTCAAAACAGCTTAAAATGGGAAATGAAAAATTCTAGTGGAGACTTCAGGTGAATTTATTAACTACCTTGTTAGTGCCAGGAATATGATCAGAATAAATATTGAAAGATTTCATATGCCACAGCAGTGCCTGTTAATGTCATCCTGAGGCATTGTTTTAGTTCTGAATCTGAGAGCAGAGAGAATCTGAGAGCAGAGAGACTCACGCTCTACATCAACATTGTGTCCTAGGAAGGAACAAAAAGCCATTTCCTCGTGGTAAATACTGAACCCTGTAGGCTTGCCAAGTCCTCTGTGGCACTGGACTCTCAACATGGAAAGCAAATAGAACAGGAAAGGTTTTGCAAGTAGGTCCACTCAGACTGCCTCAGCACTTTGGTATATTAGCAGAGAGTTCCAAAAGGGATAGAGGAGAATGCTTGTTTATCTTGGCTTCATTAAATACATTTGCACAATTAAAAAAAAAAAAGGAAAAATAAACTGTGTGTCTGTAACAGACTTAAAGCATGTTTGCATCTCAATAGAGTTCAGAAAAACTCTGAAATAGCAAACTTAGCCAAAACGCTGCCCCTCTGGAGATGCCAAAATCAGTTTTATTCTCAGTAACCGTTTGCCAGCATCTGCTGGAAACAGCTGAAGGGGTGAGGTGGATTTATACTTTACTGCTCAACTTTATTCCTGGATCGACGACATCTAGTCCTTCCTCTCCTCCTTTTGCCCTGCACCTGTGTGCTTCTCCTTCCCCAGCAGTCTTAAAACTGCTAGGAACTGTTCAGATTCACTGTGCCCTGTCAGACTTTGATTTTAAGTTACTCCCTGGAGCTTTTACTTTACTACAACCAAGAGCATACAAATAGAGCACTTTGTATTTCTTCCTTGTAATGGCACACAAACCTGTCTGGCAGGGGTGATAGCTGTTGGCACTCAGACCATCTTTGCTACTTCCTCCCTTTTGCTCTCTCATTTGCCTGCTGATCACATTTTATTGGGAATGATGCAGGGCAGGCAGAGTAGAATAGGTTCATTGGATCGAGCAGATGCTGAAGGAGAAAGTGGCAATAAAATACTTGGCCTCTGCCTGTCATGTTTGGATTCCTTCAAGAGACCTCCTTGGAGTAGAAAAGATTCTGTTATAATGATTTCAAAGGAAAAAAGTGGTGTGCTTCAGTAAGAAATGCTTTTTCTGCTCTTGATTTTCCGTCTGTTGAAGACTACCTCAGGTCACTTGTCACTGTTCAGCTCTTACAGAAACAATATTGTATTCCTTATGCCAATTGTTAGTTGTGGAGGAACCAGAACAGAAGAGGTGCTGCCTTTGGAGGTTCTTGACACTTTGGCATATGCTTGTCATACAGACTTGATGCTGCATCAACGAAGAAATATCAGCTGAATGTTCAGGAATATTATACTATTATATGCCTGTAAGAGGCACTGGTCTCCAGTGCATTTGTAGGGGTAATTTGAGGTGTTGATTTTGAAAGAGCAGTGCTCTCAAGCTTTGAGTTGAACCTCAACTACAGCCACTGAAATCACTTGGGACTCTGACATTCCTGTATTAGTTCTTAATTGTGGAATTTGCTGCCCTTGCTGCTCCAGTGGAATTCAAGACTGTTGACCTTCAGGGCTTACTGTGACGCCTCTCTCTGCTCTCAGGCAAAAAAGGATTAGCGAGGAAGGGGGAGGTATTAGGAGCAGTGAGAGGTTTTTTTTTTCCATATAAACTTGACATTGTAAAATAATGGGTAAGGATTATATATTTTTTTCATGCAATGACAATGCCAGAAACCACATGTGATAATCCAAAAGCTGAAGAATTTTGATGTATTTAACTGTACTTTACCCACCATACTAACCTGTTGCATGAGGAGACAGTGCTGTGGACATGGGCTATGGATGAGCATTTGATACAGGAGAGGGACCACAGAGTAAGATTTTTCTGTGCAAACTTTAGTGAAGATAAGGAGAAAGCAGCACATAACTCAGTCAGGTACAGCAGCCAACAGGGATTTTGCTTTTCACTGCATCTCTATGGTTGTGAGTCCCTGCATTTTTAATCATTTACATCGCTGAAAAGCTTTTAAGAACTGCACATGCAGACATTTTTCTTTTGGAACACCTCCAAAAAGTCTGTGTAAGCACAATATGCAGGCAAAAACATGTCTTGAAAATACTATCCTATGGGGGAAAACAAACAAACAAAAAAACCCAAAACAAAACGGTATTCTGCAAAGGATTTCTGTCCTTTCCTGGAGTCATTACACTCTGTTAATATCAGGGCTATGCAGGCTGATTTTTTATTTATTTAGAGAACAAGTAGAAAAGAATCAGCCTAGAAGCAGAATGGAAGATTGTAGGACTAAAATATCCTACAAAACACATAGGTAACCTTTCTTCTCTCTCCCATTCATGCCTCCTCAGTTGTCTTCATGCTGTGCTTTATAGTTAGCACTGAAATTTTGTATAGTGTTATTTTTTTGTTCCAATAAAGACAAAAAAATTTTGACTCAAGAAGGTTGCATGACACAGTGGCATGAGATATATACTTCTCCCCCCACTTCTCCTCTTAGCTAAAGCTGCTCTGTAATACATTAAATGGTACAACACAAAAGATCTAATAGAATCTGAAATAGCTTGGGTCCTAGAATCATGTAAAACTCCACATAAAATGAATATTGCTAAAGCTCTGTCTGATTTCCATATTCTTTCCACATTGTATTTGTGTATAATAGGCTTCCAGGAATGTTCATGACCTTACAGCTGTCCCTTTTGTTTACAGTCCAGTGCTCTGTCCTTGAGATACATTGCACACAGAATGAAGACAAAATCATGGCTTCAGGCCTCCGTCTCCCTCCTCTGGAAAAAAAATAAATAAAGCCTATATAGGAGACATTCTTCAGTCAGTACTGGTACACACAAGTGAGTGATTAAAACCTGGGAAACAATTAAGATGGCAATAAAAGAAATGAAGCTCAAAGGAGAATTATTTTTTTTTTCCGAGGAACTTCAACAAAAAACTTTTTTTTTAAATAATCAAACCCACTTATATTTCTCACTTAAAAAATAAAAATGGAAGATGCATTTTGTAGCAGTTTGATTTGATATTTTAGAAGATCCTTTTCTTTTCGAAGAGACTATACCCTGCTCATACACAAGCAGTGGGTTTCTTGTTTGCTGTCAGAGTTTGCAAAGAGTTGACACAAATCTGCAATACCACTTCACTAGCATCATGGTGATGGTGATGCTGGGTTTATTTTTGCTGCCATGCAAATTTTTATTCTGTTTGAGTAAATGTATTTTTCTGCTGATATTCTCTTTTCTGGCAGGTGCTCAAAACTTCCTTGTTCAAATGTATTTACAGATGGCACAGCCATGGGTTCTGTGTGGTGCCTGAGTAGACAGTGCACAGCCTGGGACAAAATTACAATCACTAATTATTTTAGAATGAAGGGCATATGTGAGATTTCAATATCAAACATCTCAATACCAGCAGTGCTGTGCACAAGCATTACCTAATGTCACTGTGTTTATGAAGTTTTGGGGCTCAGTTTGGCTGAGTGTGTAACTGGAGGATATGACAGTGAGTGTCCAGAACAGCCGTGCTTTTGGCCAAGAGCTCCATATGTGGAGGCTGGCCCAGAGGAATACAGAAAGTGCTGTGCAGGTAGAGGAGCTGTGCAGTAATGCTGAGAAGTGCAATGGCTTCTTGATGTTAAATTAGTGTTCAAAACATTATTACTCTTACTCAGTATTCTTCCTGCACTGGAAAATTTATCAGTTTTGTTAAACAAGTGGGATGGGTGCCTGCTGATTATATATTATGAAATAGCTGAGTGACTCATAGTGTAAACTCAATTAATTTTGATTACAGTTTCAACTTTCTAGAAAATGCCCAAGCATTTGTGAACTTTCAGAGCCATCTTTTTCTTTGGGGCTTGAACCTCGTGAATGATTTCTAATTGCAGGAAGGTGGAGCTGCTCAAGCTAATCAGGGGTTTTTTTGAAGACACCAAATAGCTATTCCAAAGTGCTCCATGTTTGGACAGTATGTGTACATACAGAAGCAGCACTACTGGTGAGGACTGTTTCACAGCTCTGGTAACATTCCTGATGTTCAGCATTTCCTAGGTTGTAGCTAGATCTACAGACATACTGACTACATGCTTCTAAACTTCTCCAAAACCACTGACCAGTCTCCAGATACCATCTTTGGCATACTCCCTGGCACAGATTTTCCATCTGACACCATTCCTTAAAAAGACAGTCTTTCAGCTCCCCTTCCCTTGATTTCCAGGAGCAGTACTAGCCAGGGCACTTAATGAGGTTAATTATCTCTTTTTCCTGCCTTCCATCTGGTGAACTAGTTTCATCTGTACAGTCACAAACATGGACAATGAAATCAACACACCCTGCAGAGGGATTTTAGGTGCAAATCCTCTTTGTTTTAGCACAGAAGAAGGGCATATCCAGATAGAACAGTGAACTCTCCCCTGACATTTTCTGTCTCTGCTCAGTGCTTACAGTTATTCTTCAGGATTTGGGTATGTATCCTGCCAGGACTTGTGAGTTCCTTCTCTTCAAATACCTCTTCAGTTAAGGCCCTTTCCTTTACACATGGAGTGTCTCTCTGACCTTCTCAGTCAGCATCTTTCAATGTCAGAAGCTTTACAGATTAAAAAATACTTTTCTTCTCATATGAAACTTGTCCTTTTCAGTGTTTTTCTTGGTCCCTCCTCAACTTCAGGTAGGGCTGATAAACAGTATGTTATTGGATTTCTCAAATTATCAGAACTCTTCCTGCTGTTTATTGGGTAAGTAAGCAGGTGGGTATGACATTGAAGTGAGTAAAAATACAGTCCTTTTTCAAAACAACTTAAGTGACCTAAAAAAAAAATATTGGGATTTAAAACCACAAGCAAAAATAATATAAAGAGTAAGGTGTGTCACTTGTAGTTACACTGTATCATGCTATCTAATTTTTATTGTTTATCAGTTTTAATAGTTACCTGTGTGAGTTTTATTTACTGAAAGGTGGTTTAAAGAATTAGTGTCTTGGGAGGTTCCTTTAGGGAGAGTACTGTGTTTTGTCAAATGCTCTGGTTAGCAATGCCATCTCAATTTTTTTGATCTTAATTCATACAATGGCACCTTGTTTTTTTTGCTTGCCTCACTCGTGTGAGGGCAGGGCATTTACTTTCACATACCACATTGTTTGGAAATAATAGTGAAAAGGCACATGAACTGTAAAGAAATCTCCCTTGAAGTCTTGAAGGCAAGCTCTGGGAAATTTTAGGGTGGATGTCAAGACAGACAGATGCACTGTGTGTGCATGGTGGGGATTAGTGTCACATGAGCCTACAGAGCTTCAGTGCAACGCTTCATGAAGCCATGGTGGGCTCTGGCAGTCCATATTCCAGCAGCTGATGTAGAGCTGCTGAAGCTGAAGAAAACCATGGAAAGGAAGGAAAATCAAGTAGAAAGAAAACTGTCTTGGGCAAAAGGCTAATAGTGAAGAAGATCCATAGCATTCTTGCTTTCCCGTGGCTCTGCCAAGCTGTGGTATAAGGGACTAGACAGATTTTCATTCATAAGTTTCAGGGAATCATTGCTGAAAAGTGTTCTGCTTCTGCTAACTCTGCAGTGTCTTGGAGTCCAGTTCCTGCTGCCACAAAAGTCACAGTCAGTGTCTGAATGAGATCTTGCTCTGAGCTGTACTTTGAAATACCCTAATATAGGGAAATATACTCTGAAGTAGATAAAGATGCAGCTTTCATTAGAGTGCTGATGATTAGCGGTTTAGCAGTCACACAGTGAGTGCAGGCATTCGTCATGGAGGTCCATAGTATGGCACAAGGACCAATTACATCCTATTCTTTGTTTCCAATATTCTGCTACAAAAGGTGCAAAGAGATAGTAGGCCTGACTTATAAATTATTTTTGTAAAATATGCATCTATATTTATAAGAAGTACAAGAATCTATCCTTTCCCTGCTGAGACGAGCACCTTTTATTCTCATTATGAATTTATTAATAGTGCAGGATGTTCAGAAGAACAAAAGAATGTGCTTTTAATCAAACAGACTTCTGGTAACTTCTTGCAAGTCACTCTGTTTTAAGGGAAAATACAGCTCTGCCATTTTGGAATACAGCTAGATGAGAAATGGTGAAAGGCAAGCATCCATGAGAAATGCCACTGTCACAAGTGGAAGCTGTGGGGTGGTCCAGGGGCACATATTCAGAGAATGTTAGTGTCATTCCAGAAGAGAAGGAGCATGCCACATTCACAGGGGGTTTAGCAGCATCCTGAGACCAGCAAGCTCAAGGGAGTGTGGAATCAGCATGGACCCTTCTGACTGGCAGTTAATTTGATGCTAAGATGAAACCTTTTTTCCTCCCAAGAATATCTAGCAGAGGAAGAGTTGTATTTCCTCCTATTTTCCCTTCTCAAGGTATTTTGCTACAACTTGCCCCTAGCAGAGATGAATGACACAGTTGGGTTCATACTGCCAGTTTGCCTTTTCACTCTTCAAAAGTAGTTCAAATAAGCTAAAAATTTTATGTGCCCCTATATTCAGCATATCAGTGAGGAACTGCAAAAGCTTGGTGAACTTTAAAATTCAAATTGCACATAAACCTGTATGTTTCTGTCAAATGAGGAAATGGAAAGCAGAAAACAGCAGCATTTCTCTGGCCACCTTTTAAGGTGCTTAGGATGCTGTAAAGTAAAAATAATGGAAGCACTTATCATAAGCTGGAGAATAGATTTAGTACATGTAACAGGCTATGGTAAACAAACAAGATCAAACAAGAGCTGAGCAGGCTTCTGTGTAACCAGATGCCACATGAAGTGCAACTGCTGAAAGGATTCTGTGAGAAGGGGAAACAAAACTGAGCAGACAAGACATAGATGACATAGTCTAAGTTCAGTGCTTTCTGGTGACACTGGAGATTGTACTCGTTTTGGCAGGTGATTGGGTGTTTTCCCCTACTGAAAATGAGCTGAAGATGTGCATTGTGTGATGTGCAAGTGGAGAACTCTTGCACCTTTGGTGACAGAGTCTGCAGATTCTAGATTAAACATGTTCTTGGCAAGCAATTGATGTCCATCTCTTCCTGCACTGTGACTCGTCAGGGTAGAAGTTAGGAATATTTAAAAGTTGAGTTGTCTGTATCTTTACATAAAATATCTCAGAATTGATATCTGCTATTTTCCCTTTAGGATTGCTTGCTTATTTAGTGGAATAAATTTGCTTTTTTCTCCTTTTATTATTTTGTTTGTGTCCTGCATGGTGAACTGTATGATATATTAGGCTACAAAAGTAGACAGCACTAGCTGAATAGCATTATCATCCCATTCTGATATTCTCAGTGAGTTGTAAACTTAAGGGGAAGTTGCACTGCAGTATATGGAGTACATGCACACATGGCAAAATTGCTAGCACACTGTAACATGACATTCTAATTTTATTATACAATAACTTTCTCATGTAAAAAAAGCCCTCATTCAACTTCTTGTTATACATAGAGGAATGGGTTACTACCCTGACAGTCAGGGAAATGCAGTAAGAAACACTGCTGACATGCAAATAGTTTTGAATTAATTGGTAGGCACAGGAATGGTCTTGGTTTTCATTTGTTTTTCTCTAATCTAGCTTTTAGCCATCCCCAAACATATTCCCTGCCTGCCCACTGTGGTCACAGTTCAGTCACTCAGGCATAGCTTTCTGGCACTTGATGAACCCTGGAAGTTTGACACCACTCTGGTTTAAAATTTATCCCTACAAGGAATGTAAGATTTTCTTTTACATGTTTATTCCTTGGTGAAAAAAGGAAAGTGGGAAAACTGGTCACAGCAAAGCTTAAGACCCATGAGGTCAGCTTCCAAGACAAAAGTGGAGAACTTTTGGAAATTCTGGGGGCTTCTTTCTGGTTTATCACATATAGTCTAGGGAAGACTTAATATCTATAACATTCCTTAGTGCTTTTATAACCTACTGTGTTCTAAGGTGATAAGCCAAAATACCTGCAAAACATACTAAAAACTGAGTTACTAGGATTGCTTTTTACTACCCTTTGGGAAGTAAGGTAAGGACTGTCTGCACAAGTCATCACAGTGTCTTTACATCAGTCAGTTTGTTGAAAGCTAAACATATTTTTCTAGTCCTTATCTGTAAAATTGTAGTCAGAAGACACAGAAGAAAGAGCCATTGATCACATTTAAATATCATCATAACAACAAGTAGTCAAAACAAAGCCTACTGAAAACTGCCTTCCATGAACTACTGTAGGTAAAACTGGTGACACAAATTCCTCCTCTGATACCTTTGTGCTAGATTTGTGGCTTTGTAGCATATTTTCACTTGTACTCTGCTCAGCAGCACAGTCCTGTATCCTGACAGCTGAGTAATGTTCTGCTCACATCTTCCCTTGTAAAATGAAAAAAGTAGATAATTTAATATAGATGTGACAAGTACAAGATAGATTTCTACCCAGCAGAGTTCACTGCTAAAAAGTATTAGGTTGAAAACCTTCTTTAAGGATAACCAGATCCTTAAGTTCTCTCTCCCACCCCAATTAAATACAATACAGAGAAAACTTGAAACTAAAAGTTGAATTTACCCTTTAATCATTTCAGTATGAAAAAATCTTTTATGTCTATTGTTCCAGAAAATAAACCAATGTCTTTTATTTCTGCCTAAGAGCAGGTTTTCTGCAGGGCAGATTAGATAAAATTTTTTACTTTCCAATGGAAGGTTTTTTGGTCCATCACTGCTTTCTTTTCTGTAGTTTTTACTCTCCTCTGAATCACAGAAACAGTTTAATGCTACTTCTTGTGGCACTGTGGTTGGGGACTAATTGTCCCCAAGCTTATTGACTTTTTAGGTAAAACATGACAAAATCTCTCAACCCAAACTACATTTCTAAGTGTGGCAGGGTATGTAGTCTGATTTCACTGGCTTCTTAAAAGAAATACGTTCAACAATTCTTATACCTGTGCTGCAGCATTAGCCTTGTATCCCATTCTCTGGTATACGACACATCTATATTCCCCTCTACCATTAGTGCTGCCTGCCCTTGCCAACCTTTCTGCTCCAGCCCCAGGGTGACAGGGTGCTCGAAGCAAGCAATGCTGCTACTCAGTTCCTCTCAGCCAGCCAGGCACCTCCTTGTCTCCAAGACAACTCACAAGTGAAGCAGAGCGGTGGCTGGTGTGGGAAGTCTAAGAGTCTTTGAGGGTTGGCATTATGTTAAAGTGAGGAGAGTTTAAGAAGGGATCCAGCACCAGTGCAGGAACTGCATCCTTGGTAACAGTAAAATCAGATTTGACTCAGGAAAGGTAGAGGTTAGCGTGGGATTCGGCTTCCCCAAATCCCACTGAGCCTTTTTCCAAAGTCTTTAATAGTATCACAGATTTACTGGTAGTGTTATACTTCCTTTTAAAGTCAGTGATGTAAAAGTTCCAAATGGTTGTGACCCATCACTAACTGATATTTGTGGTGGGTTAATCCTGGCTGAGCACCAGGTGCCCACCAAGCCACTCTATCACCCTCCCCCTTTCCTCTCCCTCCTTTGCAGAGCAAAAGGGGAAAGGAAAATAAGATGCAGACAAAAACCCTTGTGGGTAAAAGCAAAGGCAGTTTAATTAGAAAGCAAAGGCAAGCAATGCTGCATGCAGGCAGAATTGAAGAGAAGAAACCAGAAAGTTTTATTCTCTGCTTCCCATCAGCAGGTGATGTCTGGCCCCTTCCCGGGAAGCAGGGCTCCAAAACACGTCGCGGTTGCTCTGGAGGACAAAAGAGGACCTCACCCCACCCCACTCCGCTTCTTCACTCACTTTAGAGTTGAGCCAATGTCATATGGTGTGGAATATTCCTTTGGTCAGTTCGTGTCAGCTCTCCTGGTGATGTGTCCCCCCAAAGCTCCTGCCCACCCCATCCCACTGGGGAGGAATGTGAGAAGGAGCCGTGGTGCTGTGCGAGCCCTGCTCAGTGGCAGTCACAGCATGGGTGTTAAAAACACCCTTCCAAGTCCCAACACAAAAGCCATGCACCAGGAGGGCTTCAGGGGGAAATCAGCTCAGCCAGACCCAATACAATATTATTGTATTGTATTGCTGTCTAACATCATCCACTAGAAGAATTTGAAACTTTAGGGTGGTGAAGAGCCTAATTTTCTTTTTTATTAACAGCAGACTTACCATTGACTTCAATGGGTGAGGTGTTACCCTACTGCCACATGTTAAAAAACCCTTCACATTTGCTGCCTCTAGACATTGACCAGAATGTATCTTTCTACTTGGAATTTTTAATGCACAGTTAGCTGTGTGAAAGGAGTAGCTTTTTTCTGTGCAGTTGCTGTGGTACATACGTTCTGCGTCTCTCGGATTCCTCCAGCATACTCAAATCTCCATACACAGACGGAGGAACACAAATTAAAAGTTTGGATGAAAATGACCTTTTTCCATGTTTTCAGCAATATCCTGCTTACAAATGACTCAAATACACTCGTTAAGGAGAGAACTAATCTCTCTAAACTAAAAGGTGTGTTAATTTAATGCTTTAACAGCATTACTTAAAAAAATCATCACAATTGACTGTTTGCCTAAACTTGTAGCGCTGTATTATTGACTCTGCGTTCAGCCCTGCACAGAGGGTAACTCCCATTCACTTTGATGGGAGATCTGCCTGGAGTAGGACTGCAGAACTGATGTCTAGGATGTTAATTAAATCTACAGTCAGCTGGCCAAAAAGTAGATGGTTGAGTCATAGCGACAGATCTTCTTGGCTTACCTAAGAATACCTCTTAGTATATAATTAAACCACAAAAACTGACATCAAAGTAACGATAAGGGCCTAATGTAATGCACATAACTGAGGAAATTCAGGCCAACATTCCTTCCTTTGATCACCCAGCTGGGCCAATCTAGCACACAAGGTATGGGTCTGGATACTCCCTTTCTCAAGCACTGGTGGAGGTGAAGAAGGTAAAACTGATGGAACTGGCTAGATTGGATGAACTGGTTGCAAGGAAATAATTTTTGTTGCACATACCTGCAGAATCCCTCCACAATTACAGGATGGGAACAGGGATCTTTAGTTAAAAGGGAGTTTTTCCAGGGCAAGAAGGAATAAACTCTGAGACAGCATACCTCTGTAAATTGTTGATCTTCTTACCACTCCAAACTCCATACATTTCTCTATCAGCTCAGTGTTTGTTTTCCTTGCTTGTGCTTCTTTTACACTGGGAGAACATCGGAGCAGGTGAAAGGATGACACCCCGTGGGTGTAAAACTACTCAAGGACTGCTCTTTGAAGTCATGGAGGTAATAGAAGCCTAGGAACAGTGTTTTTACCCTGTATCTCTTGAAGTTACAGATCTTAACTTTAGCCGTGGTTTAAGACATTCTTGTTTCACATAACATGGTCTTAAGCTGGAAAAACAAGATCTAGAAGAAGATCTACTGTGGAGTGTTAGCAAAATTAACTGGAAAACCAAAGGTGAAGAGCAGTTACCAATGGTTTATTGTAAATAGGAAAGAATATATCAAATGTGGGTCCACAAGGATTTGACCTGAGACAGATACTGTTAAGTATTTTCATTAGTGATTTCAATTATAGGATAAAAAATGTTCTTATTAAATTTGCAGATGTCACAAAGTTCTGAAGAATACAGGTATGGAGAAAAGCATGGCTAGATTTCCAGGGAACCTTTACAAAGTAGAAAGACAGTATAAAAAAAACAGGACACAGTTAAAGCCAAGTCCAGTTTCTGTGCTTGGACAAATAGAATCAACTAAGTGAGAAACAACTGACTAATTTATAATCTTATAGGAAAGGAACTGAGGGTTATAGCTGACTGCATGAATGGGTGTCCTGGTTTGAGTTAGAACAGAACTAATTCTGTTCAGTAATTTTACTTTTCAGGTAAGTCATTTCTAACTGATTGGACTTTCTGAAGTTAATGGCCTGTTTTTGCAGAAAATGGCTGCTTCTAGCAGTGGTAATGCTCAGTGTTTAGAGTTACTAGCAAGAGCTGGTGTGCAGACAAAGGTCACTGCTAAATCTTGTGTTCCACATTGGGGGTGCAGAAAATAAAAAGTCACACCTGCGGGGAGAAGTGGACAGGGCAGGTGACCCTAAACTGACAACAAGGAGTCCCATCCCATATAGGTCATATTCAGTATAAAGCTGAGGGATCACGAGGGTCAAGCTCTCTTCTTCAATGGCTGATGTCCAAAGAGGACTCTGTCCATTTTCCCTTCAATCCTGATCTGTGCATTCCTGAATCCAGTTCCAGAATCCAGCTCCTGAATCCAGTTCCCATCTGCTGCTGAGCCCAGTCTGGGACCTGTTCCACAGCATCAGTGGTGACAGTGACATAATTGCCGTCAGCGGGGTTGGGTTCAATACTGGGTTTTGTGTATATTTGTATATACTCCGTTTTATTGCTATTATTTTTGTTAAAGTTCTTTTAGTTTTCTTTTCCAGTCCGTAAGTCTCTCTTCCTTATTCCGTTTCTCTTCCCATTTGGGAGGAGAAAGGGGTTAACAGGGAACATCCATTATAGGTCAAGTGGGCAGCCACAACCATAAACCTTGACAATGGGCAATGCTGTACTAGTGTAAAAAAAAAGGGAAGAAAAGTAATTTTAAGTTGTACAATCAGGAGCATAGTCTGCAAAATGCATGAATTATTTCTTCTGTTTTAGAACTGTGGACAGGTCTAAGCTAAGTTCAGGTTTAAGTCTCGCATGGACCAGAACTGAGCAGTATAGTGACCTATGAGAAAAGATTACAGGTTTGTGGATTGTTCAGACTAGAGAATAAAAGACTGAGAAAAAAAAACACGATAGCTGTCGTTACTGACACCCGAACCCCGGGATCTCTGCCACCCAACCTCTGCCATTGGGTACCATCAGCAGACACAGGCTTCAATGTGAAGGATGTTGCAAATGGCGTTTATTGCGCAGCTGCAATTGCTTATATAGCACAAGCCACACCCACAAGGCCCCTCGTGGGCGGTCTAAGCTTTCCGTTACATCGCGAGATCTTCCGCACGCCAATCCCTGCCTAGGGCGGGCTCTGCTCACCACAACATCTCCCCCTCCCCATGACAGGAAATCGGCATTCTATCTATAGCACAAGCAAGTCTTAACAAGTATAAAATAACAGTAATAAAAGATTCAAGAGGTATAACAAATTCAAGGCACAGGTGAATTCACAGGCACAGTTTGTCTGAGTTCTTTCTTCTTGAAGGGTGTTCTGTCGAGTCAAGATGCTGTTGCTGCAGTATCTTGATTCTTCTGTGGATGGAAGCTTGAACTCTTCCATCGAGTCAGGTCCATAGTTTTCAGCTCCAGTGAATGATGCTATGGTTAGTGTTTATTTCTTCTTAGAGGTGACCTGCAATGACAACTTGACAAAGATGTTAGTTCCCTGAGGCTTTAAACTTTTTATTATTTCTGACAGTATCCATCAAGTCTGAGTTAAGTCTTTTTTATTATTTCTGACAGTATCCATCAAGTCTGAGTTAAGTCT
>NW_008610036.1:0-14782 GCF_000691845.1 Merops nubicus
GAAGGCAAAATAAGAAACAGTCTCATCGTGTTACAAGCTGGTACCAAAAATCTAGGGTTTCTGTCAAGAAGAAATTATCTTTGAGAAAAGAAGGGAGCCTGGAAAGAAGATGACAATCCTGGTTGGAGGAAAGATCTGGGAAACAGAGGAAGGTTCCAGTGATCAAAGAACCAAGTGAAGGCAAAACCCAGGGAATGCCCAGGGAGGGATCTTCACCAGTGATACCCAGTAGTAACAACTATGAGCAGCAGCACAGCATGAACTGACACAGCTTTCTGCCCAGCCTTCCCAGACCAGCAGAGACCTTTGTGTTGGGAAACATAACGCTGTAGACCAGTGAGTGAGCAAGTTTATGAGATAATCAATCAGTCTAAATACTCCAGTCTCACTGGTTGTTATCTAGATCCACGGTCTGCATCCACCATCCAGATAGCCATTATCCGGATCCACTACTATTCGTCCTTTACTCAGTTTTGGCCATTAATGGTGCTTGTAGTGTTCTTACCTGTCTTCTACACTCCTGTGATTAGCATCTGCATCAGGACAGCATGCAATAGCTCTCTCCAGGAGCTTTGACTTCCATCCCTCAAACATTTAACTCTTCCATTACAAGCACCGCAAGGACCTTGCTCATTAGGCATACCTCAGCCAGTTGTTATTACACACTACAGATTGTCATTTGTTGTGTCTTGCCTGTGACACCCACTTAAAGTGATTACCTTCTCCAATTGTTTCATGAAACAATGCACAACCAGTAAAGACCTGAGTAGTAACAGCTAATTCAGAGCTATTGGTCAGATATACCTAAAGCTATTTTCCACCTTGCAATCATCAAAATGGATTTATTAACATACAGTTTTATCTGTGATTTGATTAACTTCTTTTGTGTAGTCCCTAAGCCACTCTTCACAGTCAGGTACAGCTTTGGTTGCTGGAATAGTAATACATCATCAACAAATTTTATTCATCATGTTTTCCAGATGATTGGTTAGCATAGGTCACAACATTGGACCCTGCAGGAATCTCCTGTTATTTTTTCCATCACTGTGAAAACTGATAATCTGTTCCTATCCACCTTGTATATTTAATACCAGTGTGAACTTTTTTTTTTTTTGTTCTTCCATAGCTGCAGTGATGTAAACATTTTTTTTTATGAGTTGTTACTGACTCATCTAGTTGCCATTCAGACTTCCTGTGAGATTCTTGCTTCTGTTGTGACTGTAACAATTTTATTTAGCAGTATTTTATTCTCATAGAAGTTCACTTTCAAAACCTTTATCTGGCATGTCTTATATCAAGGAACTGGTTTTGTTTATTTAGTCTTGGGATCCTTTTACAATTTTGTAAGATTCAGAGGACATAAAATGACCCTACAAAGCAATTTTTTTAAATATCAGAAATAAAACAATCAGTCATTAACACATTTCCAAAGACTAAATTTCTTCTTTGATACTTTCTATGTAATCACTGTCAAGACTCAGTTTTACTTAAAGATTTGATAAAGAGGCATAAGGGAAAGCATTAGCAAATTGAATGTTTGATATGTAAAGAAAGAGAAGATAATATAAATACTTGAAAGAAAAATAACCATTTCTAAAGACAAGGAGACCTGGATGCTTTATGATTAAATTTTATGCTTTGACACTTTTCAATTCTTTGAAAGCTGGTGATAATAAGGGAAATTACTTCTTAGTCTGAGCAGCAGCTTAGATGAAACCAATAAAATCTAAATAGTCCAACTTTCAAATGTTAGTTAAATGTACCTTTATCTTTTAGAGCTAAAGTGGATAATTAAACTTGTTACTTAAGGGACTTATCAGTAAAAGTGGAAATTTTGATAATTTTATTTTGCATGTATAGGGTGTCAGAATTACATATGATTAAAATGTTCCTGCCATGGCTAAGAGGGTGTTCTATGGATTATGAATTAATACTGTTTAAAGGAATAAAAGTGGAGTTAATAGATATTCCTTTTTCTCTTCTTTTCAATTAAAGATAAAGATGAATTTCCTTTTCTGTTTCTGAATGTCTCGAGACACATTTTAAGTGACCTAAGAAATATAGATAATTGCTTAACTTTGTAGTCAGTTTAGAAAAGCAAAAATAGTTACTGTTAGATAACAAGGAGAGATCCTGACGGAGGCCTTAGGGTTAGACACTGATGATTATAGAGAACTTATTTTTCAAGGGATGTAACGGGCAAAGTGTGTTTTAAGTAGAGAGATAGTTGAAAACTTGACTGACTGGAACAGAATAACATTTGATGTCATTTGGCTGAAGACAGGTCGTGGATCTTAAAGTCAGAAGATATACTATATAACTATAAGATATAACTATAAAGGAACACCAGGCACCAAACAGTATGAACTCAAGTAAGCAATCTGAACATTTGTCTACAAGGTGGAACATGGACTTTAAACTATGCCTGCAGCTTTCCAAACATACATAAAAATGTCTTTTTACTAAAGGGGTCTGAACTTAATGGACTAAGTAAAAAAAAAGTGCAGGTAAGAGAAAAAATGAAAAATAACTTCTGCTATCTTGCACACAGAATATAACAACAGAATAAAGAACAAAAAAAAAGGTGGTCATCAGACTTAGTTAAGTAAGATGATTATTGAAATGCACTGCCTTTAAAACTGCTGGTCCTGAAATACAAGTCCTAAGTCTTTATTTGTCTATCTAGGTAAAAATATCTGCAGCCTTAAAATAGATCAGCTTTATTTAATATCCTAGAATGGCTTTGGATACTAATATTAGATATTTAAATGTGTTATCTTCAAAACATTTAACTTTTACATTCATTATATGTCTTGGTAGATTGCAGCATCTCCAGCACCCTGATATGCATACATTATAGTGGTGTTTTTGATAACTCCAACTTAGGCACCGGAAAGTTGTCTGAAGTGATTAGTTTCCATTAAAAACTGGAAAAACTTCCGACAACCTTCTTTGTTGATGGCACCAGTTATAGAAATCCTACATAGGATACAATAAATGGTCAGGAATTTTCATGGGGAAACCAATCAACCAAACAAAAAATTATGCTATTGAAAACAAAAGAAAAGTGAAAAAATACACATTAAGTGTTGTCTTTAATGATAAAAAATGTGCCTATTAAAAGAAATACAATTTTATAAGTAATACTGATATGTAGAATTCGAAAGAAATATATTTCAGACTTAAATGATTTGTCATTTACCATGAATTTCTGAGAGCAGCAATGATAGCCTACTGTTTCAGTTCATTTTACCCAAGCTCTTTGTTAGGGAGCGTAATATCAGTCTGGTGCAGGTTTCACTGTTTGGCACACACTAAATAGAATGTGCCTGCTTAAAGTAATATAAAAAAAGAAAAAAATGAAAGATCTGTAATAAACACTGCAATCAACATAGTAGCTCAAAATAATACTGATAGTGCATGCAGTATTAATCTGAGCTCTGTATACTATTCCATTCTCTAAAGTCTAGCACATAACTTTACGTTGACTGCTGGAACAGTGTTGCAAAACATGCCTGCAGGGATGAGTGCACTGGTGATTGCAGCAGGCATATAGATTTTCTTTTTGCGCTACACATACAAGAGATAACTGAAGATTCAATCTTCTCTTTCTCATCTCATTATGAGAAGGGGAAGAGGTGATGTGTGTGTTTCTGGCCTTTGGACTCTCCTTCTCTGCCTGAGAAACACTTGAGAGCAGATATCTGCCTACAGCCATAAAAGCTATTAAAAAATTACAAAAGCTCAGATCAGCAATAGCATTTTGCAGTTCATCCAGGGTTTGCAGCTTGAGAATTTCAAATATCTTGGGTCTGCTGGTAAGAAGTAGTGCCTTTGGGAAGACATTCTAAAAATTGTACAGAGGTGTAGCCTGACACACAGGTGAAGAAATAAAAGCTTACGATAAGAATTCTAAGGTACATTTTAGTATTTTTCAGAAGTGACCTAAGCATTTAGATGCCTGAACTCTAAGTGCCAAAACCACTTTTCAAAGTACACAAAATCCTAACCCACTTAGAATGCCTATGCATCAACATTTTAGTTCAAATCAGGAGTGCACTTTTAGGTAAAGCTCCCAGTTGCCAACACCCATCCGCTACCCCCTGCCTCTTACTAATCTTCACGTTTCAGAGCACAAACTCATCTACTCGTGACTCCAAGGACTTACCCAGGCTTGCCTTGGCCTGAGTCGACTGTAGCTTGTTTCAACAGTCTTAAAGCTTAAGTGACTGATGCTTGCCCTGCTGTCACTGAAGCCCTGGGAATATCATATGGGGTAAAGCTCTTATACTCAGCTGTCACAGAGCAACAGACAATCAACCTTTACAACTTTCCAGGTTAAGATGGGACCTAGTGAAACAGTGATTAAAAAAAAAAAATAAAAAATAAACAAAAAATTTAAAAATAGGCCCAAGGGGCCACCAGGTCTGTGAAGTAAGGAATTTCTTAGGAATATTAACAGGAATTCAACTCCTAGCTATGACATCATGATGTGACTCATTCACTATAAACCTTCCCTCTCACTCCTGAAGAAAACTTCATCCATCAGGATTAGGACCCAGGGAAACATTGAAAAAGTCAGCACTGCGCTACAGAAAAAAAGGTAGATAACAGGGGATTTATGCAAAACAATTTGAACTGCAGTATTATTACTGAGATTTTTTTAAAAACTTTTTACTAAGGAGATAATATGGACTATTAGATGTTTAGCCATTAACTAGAGAAATGATAAATTTTTGTTGTCATATACAAAGTGTGGTCCATGTTGACCATAGCAGTATTTTGAGTGAAACAAAGCCTGTGGAGAATAAGATCTCTGGACCACACCACTAAGTTTTGCCCATTAAGTCCTTGTTTCTTGTTACCTTAGAGTTACCGTCAGAATCTGATCCCTGATATGCCTGTGTCACGAGAATAAGACCAAAGACAACTTTATATCTTTTTTTATACAAAGGTGATATCCAAAATAACTCCATCAACAGTTGCGAGGCCACCTTGTAGCAAAGTCATTCTGTACTTCTTAATGGGAGTTTATCTGAAAGGGAAGTTTCCTATTGAAATTATCTCCTTGGTTCACCATTATTTACCAGAATTTTTCAAATCATCTACTCTACAAGAGATTGTGTTTTAGTTTCTCATCTATCCAGAATAGCTGTCCTTAAAACTTTCCCCACTGTCTTTTCCACAAGCCCATTCCAATGGCCTGTTCTTGGACTGCCTGCCAACACTGACTACCTGTAATTTAGGACAAAAGATCAGTATGTAGTTTTTTTTAAACTCTGTCATGATATCCAGGTCAGAGTGAGAGCTCTAAGTTGACAGTTTTTCAAGACCAGTATGATTTTTCAACTACCTATTAACAGAATAGTTCACAAGTCACAAATGCTCTGATTTTAGGTGGTTAGTAGGTTTGCCAATAACCAAGCAGGAGTTTGCTTAAGTTGTAGTTAGATATGTATGACCTTTGGTGATTTTTTTGTTTTTTTGTTTAGACCATTATACAACAAAATATTTAAATAAAAAATTTAGAAAGTAAAGAAGGAATTAGAAGTGTCATATTTCACAGCTTCTAGGTCCTTGTCCTTTTTTCCTTAGCCTAACTTATATCAGACTTCTTTAAGGGTTATTGACTCATGTTGCCAATATTGGGTGGCAAAGGGAGGTACAAGTTTATTGGAATGTCAATCACAATTCCAATGAGTGGCACATCCAGTAAGCCCCTATTTAAATGAGGTTAACTTGGTTCATGTTTTTGTATGTTGTTTTGTTCATTTGGGGTTTTTTAGGGTCTATTGACAGACTGGGTTAATTCCAGCAACTGTTTTAGGTAAGATTTTATTTAAACAGCTTGGAACCTGTTTCACAATCTAAAACATATAAACGTGCAAAGCTACCACAGGGACACATTGTGCATTCACAAGCAGAAAAGCGATTGTCAGATTCACAGAATTTCAGCACAAACTTGGCCAATTTTCTACTTATTTCTGGCAGCATTGAATGTATTTCAGTTCATATTCTTTTTCTGTGTGTACTAGGCTCAAAGCCAATACATACACCCACATATGGGGAATGCTTGGTACAACCAGATGTTAAGAGATGAATCCTTCTGGTGTTGGCATCTGGGCCTGGGTCTGCTCCCTTGGCACATTCCCCTCTCTTGCTCCTTGATTGGTTCTGCTGCTGGTTGCTGTGACATCTGTTCAACTGTCTGCAGGCTTGGTAAAATGCTGCTGTGCTTCTTTATCTTTCTGTATGTCAGATTTATTTGATACTCTCAGGAGAATATATAATTTAAATTTTATTCTATTGTGCTAGTTAATCGCAAAAAGTATGGATTTGCTAAATGATCCATATCAAGACACAAGTCCCTCATATGCAAAGGCACAGAACTTAATCCCCATGTCTTTATTTGTTCATTGCAAAACTAGAAACTTTTTTATGATTTCTTTTTTTGTTACATAATTTACTTTTTTTTTTTTAAATAACGAGTAACTGTACACATGTGCTTTAAAGAAAAGCACTCACTACCCCCTGTAATCACCAGTTAACTATTTAAATAATTTCTCTAGAAACAAAATGGAATTATACTTAATTTTGTATTATTCACTGACATACTTCAATAGTTGAATCATTTTAGTAGTTAAAAAAAGAGGAAAAATTACCTGGGGTTGGAGAAGGATATGATAATACAGTCAACAATTTCAGGCATTCTGCTGTTAAAACTAGCTGTAATTAATAGCATGGGATCCCTTCCTGTGACCATCAAAAGGCTTAGAATGTGTGTGAGGTGTTGAAGTTGAGGTGAGGCTTGAAGGACATGAGAAAGTTAACTATGGTGCTGCATAGGAAGTAATACTAGAGATTTGTTTTCAGTCAAGAAATGATCTGGATTCTAAATTCTTCTGGCTACTGCTTTCACATGCTATATGTTTATATTTTTCTCAGACTGAAATCTCTTCCTGTTTGGAAGATAGTTGCAGCATTTCTTGCTCCCCACCTTATTCCATGTTGGAGCCGCAAGACTTTACTCTTACAGAGGTTCTTCCTTTTGGAATTTGTAGTCACTTGTACGTTGCTGTGACTCAGGCCAGCTTTTTCAAGGCAAATATTGTTTAACTATACACAAGAGCAGAACAATCAGAAAGAGAAAGGTTAAAACAACAATTCTTGGTAAAGCTCAATAATTGCTTTAAGAGGTAGGTTTAATTTATGTCAAGTGTTTGAACTCCTCTGAGAATAGAGTTAGTGTTTTCTTCTCATTGTTTTCTCAGTTACTGAAATGAAATGCTTTGTTTCATTTTGTTTAATAAAGGAGCTTCCTTTGTGTTTATTTATTGTTTATTTATGGTTAAAGTTGTTTTTTTTTTTTTCCTTTTAGTAAAAAGTATATGTCATTTCAAAATCAGTTTTGAGTGTATTGCCTCTGTACTTTATTTCTTAAATTATATTTTAAGATAGACAGAAACTAGACTGGTTACCCTTAAAACAGAGGAATACCATTTCCCCAGTAAGACTGTCACTTTCCTTTCAGATTTGTGCCTAAATTGGTTGAATAGGAAAAATGGCTTTGTTTAACCTGATCCCAGAAACCTGGGCAATGACACGGCAAAAAGACCCTTAAGCTATTGATGTACAGATTTAAGAATGAGATGATCTTTTGGAACTGAATTAGAGAACAGATATGCCCGTTTGAAAATGGAAAATGAAGATAAAAGTGGAAGCATAACTTGGAATAGAAACGTAAAAGAAATTCTCAGAGATAACTGTGTAGACAGTCTGCTTAGGATTATATTTATATATAGTTGCTGATCTCTTCCCAAAGTGATAAACATACAATGACTCATAATTCTGGGAATCTTTAGCAGAAGAAAGATATTGTTAGTAATACTTTAGACTAGGTATTCCTGGACATGACAGATTTACCTACCTGATAGCAAAAGAATCAATGAAAAAAAGCTGCATTATACTTGACATTGATAAGCAGTGAAGACCTTATGATGTACTAGGCATAGAAAATAACCCTATGTCAGTTGATGCTGATAAGATTCTCTTGAATTAAACATGAGGATTCTGATTTTAAAAGGAAAACTTTTGATCAGCCGTGCTATGTAGTCAACTTTCTGATGCTCTGTGCAGTCTAACAGCATAGATTTAAAACATAATATAAATCAAGTTTAAATGATCACAAAACAGAGTTTAAAAAATTCCTAGACTAAAAAATTAATCACTCAGATGTTATCAACCACTTCTCCACATACAATCCCAACCCTATGGTTATAAAGAGTAATAGCTGATTTCATCTTTGTGAGCATGTAGCAATATTTGTCTGAACAACTCAGTTTCCTAGCTGAATCCTACCCCAGTACAGAAAGCTAATAAAAGGTCTAGTTCATCCTACATAAGCCATATTATGAGGATTTAGCTAATAATTGTTATAAAGACGGCCTTTACGTATCACATTCAATGTGCAGAGGATGTGTCAGCTAAGCTATTTATTTTTATTCTACTTATTCTTTCAGTACATTACATTACATTAACTGCATACCATCCACCCTGCACACTTAATCAGGTATGGGTCCTCTAGATCCCTGCATCATTAACTACATACCAAAAAGTCATTATTATCTGATTGCTGTTCAGCAGACATTGTGAAATGAATTGGTGATCTCAGGCAAATGTCCACAACTCAAAGAATTAGTGCTGCAGTTGATATTGCTTTACTCCATCATTGAAAGAGTAAGCAAATAGTGCATAGAGCAGTACATCACCCACTGAATTATACTGTGCCTTGTAAAGGTGGTCTCTGCAGCTAAATTTTATAAATACACACCAAAACTTAATACAGCCAAATGAGGCAATATGGTTTGTTTGCAGCAATCTGTATTTAAAAACTGGGATTTTCTCTGTTCATAGTTATCAATCAGTTACCATAGGCTATAGACACATGCACGTTAGAGAAGAATCATATTAGGTGAAGAAGATATAGGTAAATGTATATGTTTCATTCTAAGAGGGCTAAGGGTGAAGAATGCCAAAACTCAAAACAAGTCCTGGAACACTATTAGACACAGCACTTTGAGGACAAGTAAACAATAATAAAAACTGAGAAGAAAACAGAAAACCTATTGTGGTCTGTAGTGAACATCCTTCCATTTCCAGTTCCTTAGGTGCAATAGTTGAATGAGTTACTACCTGTATGATTTACTAACAGATGCATTTTCCATGGTCCTAGTTAAATTTTTAATAAAGAAAGTAAATGTGTATAATGTGTATGTGAACTCATATGCATTACTGGGAATACACATATATTTACTAGAGAGCTGCAAAATTTGTTACCTGGGGTACAAAGAAAAGATTATGTTCCTACAAAAAATATTGACTATGACACTAAGGGTAAACATTATGAAATACACTTCAAGTGCATATTTCAGTAAAAGAGACGTCTCGATGTTAAGTCTGAGTTACACTGGAAAGCCTTTAGACATGCTGGTGAGCTGTAATTCATACTAATATTTTGAGCATCAGTGGGACTATTTATATTGAAAAATCATTACTCATGAAAATCTGGATAAAAAATAAAATCAGTAAGTCACACATTTAAGTACAAACTTAAAATAAACCCCTGTACATTGATCTCTATATTTTATGCTTATTTTTGCAACCCATAGAAATTTAACATGAAAAAGAAAAAAGGAAAATTAATGAGACTACACAAAAAATATTCAAGAGTGTGGTCAAAATTCTGAAGAACAGTTGGTATTTAACAAATCATGATGTTAAACTTAAGTGTTACGTGGCCATTAATACAATGTCATCATCAGAAATAATATCGTAACATTATATATTGATATCACATCAGCACATAATCATAGTCTAATATGGTATGATGCTAACAGCAAAGAATTAGCTTTTAAAAAGTGATATATCCCCAGTCCCTTTCTGTGTCTATAAATTTCAGCTACCTGTACAATTGGCAATGTCAGATGTACTAGGAAAGCTGTGAAGCAATCAGACAGGAGAAAGCTCATTCTTTTATTTATTTATTTATTGCCCAATTCTTGATTCTGTTACTAAGACAGGAAATATACCTCTAGGCAGAACACTGTGTGACAGGCTTATCTGCTTGGCAGATAAGTGTGCCTGAGAGGGTGCTGTAAACAAAGGTATTTAAGAGAAATATCTTTTCTCACATTATAAATATTAGCAAAAGTTGGTTTTATTGATGAATATTTGGTATATTTTTTTAAAAAAAATAATAGGATTGTGGTACATTTTCTCAGATTGTCCATTGTTTTCCAAGAGAACAGGACACTGGTATCCATAAGGCTCTGGGTGAGAAGAGGACTGAAATGTCATACTTTATACTGTAGAGAGAATGTACCTTTTGCTCTTTCTATTATGCTTCTGTACAGTACCAAGCTAGACTTTTCACTGCATCATTGCAGCTAATTGCAGCTTCAGTTTCCAGCTCACATTATTTTGAAGCAGGTTCAAGGCAGCACTTTTTGTAGAATTGCAAATTTTGATAGAGATTTAACCATTTTTTTACATAATGAAAAGACAAGAATTTCATCCTGTCAAGGAAGTTTTTGTTTTGTTTTGTTTTGTTTTACTACTTGTACATTTGTTTGCTGAGTGCAGATATTTCATGATAAAAAAAAAAGAAATAAAATACAAAGAACTACAAAGATGACATTAAATGCAACATCAGAGAATGAAATTGTTTCTATTGAAAAGAAACACCTATGATGAATGTGGCAATTACTGCGAACAGACAAGGCAACAAATGAAGGACTTGGAGAATGGCGCAGATAGACATTCATGACAGATGTTATGAGGATGCCAACGGACAGATTGCCAGACAAGTAAGTCAGAGAAGACACTGACAAATATACTGCAAGGGATAACTTTTCAGAGAAGGTCAGAAAAGAAGAAAAATGAGCTTATATAATGTAAATCTATAACAAGTCTATGTTTGGCATCTTAAGCAATTACGAAGCAGCATACAGAATGACAGGGGAAAGTTACCACATCAGATAAGACACCCTATACTCTGAAGATGTTTCTTTGCCCCGAGTAATTGCCACCTCTGCTAAACTCTAGCTTTCAAAATGACTTCAACTTTACAGAGGTGCTAAGTGGAATCAGTATCTCAGGCATGCACTACAGGACACGGGGAGATGTAGGTATCTCAGAATGGGGTTTAAAGTATCCAATGTCCATTAACCTAAAACAACAAGCAAAGACATACTGAAGAAATGGTTTGTCATAAAGAAAAGGACAGGAAAAGGTGGTTATGCATTTCATCTAAATCAGAAAAAGGCAAGGTTGTATGCTAAAGGTTTTCAGAGTTGAACTTTCTTGGAGCAATTAATGCAGGTTATATCTCTTCATTCCTCTGCCTCTCTCACCCTCTACATACGTGCTTATCAGCTGTTATGTCATACATATGTGTATAAAAAAATACACAGAACTTCACCTAAATACAGAAACCTATGCCAGTCACCCAGGTGGGAAGGAGTCCCTTGTTCAGAACTTCACTTTGAGTTGGTTTAGATGAGGAATTTGAACCATTATCACATCCCAACGAGTTCTAAGCAGGGGGACATTGGATCATATGGGGGAAGATTAAGTCCCTTCAAAGAAAAAGTTTACTTCCTAGATATTTTATAGGACAAAGAAGTATTTATCAACGTGGGAATAGGAGGCTGCCATGCTATGTTGCACCGTACCATAATAACTTAGGCAGTTTTGGTTTATCCCTTGCAGATATATATTAAAAATAAAAGCTAAGCAGCATGTTGCCAACACTTGTTTACATCTTCTAATAATGCACTTTGCAAGGGACAGTTTCAGCAGACATGAAAGTGTCCTGGTTTGGGGTAGAACAGAACTAATTCTGTTCAGTGATTTTATTTTTCAGCTAAAGCTCTTCTAATTAGCTGCACTTCCTAAAGCTAACAGCATATTTTCGCAGACAATGTCTGCTTCTAGCAGCGATAACACTCCATGTTTAGAGTTACTGCCAGGGATTGGTATGCAGACCAAGGTCACTGTTAAGCTTCTGTACCACATGGAGGGGGACAGAAAGTAAAGCCACATCTGTGGGGAGGAGGGGACAAGATAAGTGACCCTAAAATTCAACAATGGGGTATTCCACCCTGTATTATCATAGTCAGCATAAAAGCTAAGAGATTACAAGGGTCAAGTGCTTCTGCTTTCTTCCTCCCTTTTGCTTCTGCTGCAGTGGCTGGCGTCCAAGGAGGACTCCATCCATCCCGCCTTTGATCCTGAGCCCTGTGTTCCTGAACTGAGTTCCAGAATCCAGCTCCTGTACCCAGTCACTCTCTGTGGCTGAGTCCAGCCTGGGACCTTTCCCCAAGGGCTGCTCCCCAGCCGGGGGTGACGGTGACTTTGCCGTCAGGGGGAACTTGGGTTCAATACCAGTTTTGTATATATTTGTATATATTCCATTTTATTATTATTACTAGTAATAGTAGTATTTTCATTAAAGCCGTTTTATTTTTCTTTCCTAATCGATAAGTCTCTCTCCCTTATTCCCTTTTCTTTCCCTTTGCAGAGGTGGGAGAGGGGTTAACAGAGAGCATATGTTACAGTCTGGAGACAGCCCTGGTCCTAAACTGTGACTGAAAGGAAAAAGATTTAATATTTATAAGCACACGTTATTTTAAATATAATTATATACAGTAATTAATGAATTTTAGAATTTTTCCTTTGCATTTCTTGCTTCTTTCATTGGAAAGCAAGTTGATTGGACTGCACGTTCAGTGACTTGGTTACATTTTGTTTTGTTTTCTTTTTATTCCTGTAAATTATCCAATTGTGGCCAAAACAAGAGACAAGTTGTTGCATTATATAGATGATTTCTCCGATTTGATTAGGTATTTCTGTCATACAAGGGAAAATATCAAGTTCAGGAAACTAAATTAACAAAATCAATTGTGGATGTTTAATTATCCAGTAGCAAGTTAACAATTAAGGAGTTTGCTTTTATTTTTATAAAGGAATGCAAATGTGTTTCATGACATTGATGTTCCACCACTAAATAGAATCACATTATATCACCCTTGTTCCTTGTTACAGAAGTTGACAAAAAAAAAAATGGTATTAATATATATTAGGTTTATTAACACTCAGATTATGTGATAATTATGTTTACCTGGGTGGGGAAAAAAAAAATTAAAAAATGGTGTTTAAATTATACTTTGTCAGGGCCCTCAGTGTAACCTTACCCTCTCCAGCAGTTTTGGCTGCCTGTGCGGAAGGGGTAGCCTGGGTCAGACTGCTTTAAGCACGAGCTGTGAGAAATAGGGTCCTCCACCTCACCTGCACTTGGAAGCCGTATTTAAACTCCAGCCCTGTCCCTTGGTGCCTCGGTGTCCCTGTGTGGCTCTGCAAACCTGACCAGGCACTTCACTGGTTCAGGTCCTGACTCCGACCCACCCTTACAGAGCTGTGCACTCTTGCTGTTTTGTGACACACTCTAGTGAAATCCCTTTTACTTACTGCAACTAAACAGAGGGAAAAAAGGAAAAGAGAGCTGTGTAATGAAATTAATCAGACCACATAATTCAGAGTCCTGTTGTTGTTTCTGCGTGATATTAACAAAACTAAATGTTACTTTGCAGAGGTGATGAGAGTGAGGATAAGGGACAAGAGAGTGAAGGGTGAGATGATTTTTTTCCCATCCTTATGCATTTTTCTCATATTAATATATAAAATTTTTAATTTCTTGCATGAGAACTCTGGTTAACAGAAGCCTTTCACATCATGAAAATAATTCATGAATATTCATACTGTACTTGCACATTATAGAATTAAAGACTGAAATGTAATGCACTGAGATTAAGATCGAGAAGGAAATTGTAATGCTGATACTTATTAGCTTGCCATTGCTTTACTTTGAAATATTCACATTTCGCCATTTTAGTTTTCAGTTCAGTTCTCATTTTGTACGAGTCGCGTGTGTTAATATCTTTATATCTCTATATTTGTATTCATGTTCTGTAAGTCTACAGCATGAGAAGAATCCCAAGAAATCACCAAGAAGTAAACAGAATGCAGAAAGAGGAAAACAAAGGGTGGTAAAGCTACAATCTGATTTTTTTTTTTTTTCTTCTGTGCCTGCTTACAATCTTAAGCTGTTTGAGTTGGTGAATTAAAAGCACCATACCCACAAAAGCAGACTAAAGAATATATATTCTGCCTGCCTGCCTGCCTCCCTCCCATTAATTAGTAATGTTTGCATAGCCTCAAAAAAAAAAATAGGAAAAATATCTTTTTGCATATAAGAGTAAACCACCACATATAATGCCCTAGGTGAGAAGTAATCTGCTGTTCCTGTGCAGCAAATACTTCCTTTAATTCCTAAAGGTATTACATGATATGTTCTTTTCCTGTAAATCCTATACTAGGCCAGAGATTGTGAGCCATTTTCAGACAGTAAACCATTTTCTTTTTATTGTTATAGAACCACCCATTCATGGAATCATAGAATACCTCAAGTTGGAAGACACCCATAAGGATCAGGTCCAATGCTCTGCTTGTTGCAGGGCTACCTAGAACTAAATCATATGACTAAGAGCAGCATCCTCAGTATATTTGTATCGAGTCAATCTATCCAAGGATAATAATTTTTTTTCTTTGTATCATTTTATGTAAATGCAAATGTATAATCTCTATATGTAAATGTATAACCTGTGCTGCAATATTTTTGAGAAATCTGAATAGCTTACATTTCTGTACCATTAGCTGGTTCAGC
>NW_008610036.1:14813-22937 GCF_000691845.1 Merops nubicus
TGAATTAATAAGTTAATAGGTAGAACAGAAACATCACTGAAAATCAACAGAATTTTTTTTTTTAAGGTGTAGAAAAAGTCAGCAAAAGGCTCTCAGATAATATTGATACCTAAGGAAGGACAAAAGAAAGTTCTTTTTTGAGCAGAAGTGATCTTGCAGGTATTAAAACCAAATATTTAGTTAGTAGATAAAATGTCAGTCTGAGAAGAGAAGACAGGGAAAACACATTTCACAGCTAAAACAAGCATAAAACAAACAATTAGGAAATGTCATCATTGTCCTGTGCCTATACAAACTAAATGTGGAAAGATTTATAATTACAGTCTTGATAAATCGGTGAAATGAATGCTCTTAAAATGAAATTATACCCGCCAGTATAATATTTAGCAAATTTCAGTGAGAATCTCAGAGTAAATATCAAAGCCAAAGTCAAGAAATCAAGAAACAGTGTATTCATTCCTGAAGAAGAAATGTTAACATACCAGCATTTCTTTGACTATTATCAACATTTTAACACAGCTGCATTTTTTAACTGAGAGCTGCAGCTCAACAGTCTGCCTTTTATATATTTTGATTTAGAAAATGCCCCAGCAGCAGTCATTCAGGAGACAGATGATTCTTTTGACTAAATTAGACCATTTCTCCTCTTATATCTTGATCACAGCATCCCTAAATTTATGAAAAGTTTATATATACATAATTTCTAAAGAGATGATATAATATTTAACTCAGCCAGTCTGACCATTGGCAGATATTAAAATCAAATAGTCTATTTTTTTGGTCAAGACAGAAAATCATTCTCTTCTAAACAATCAGCAATGCTCATTCTTTTAATTATTATTTACAATATATATTTAGAAATGAAAGCTGGCAATCGACTTGAGAGCAATTTAAAGTAATCTATTCCAATATATCCTTCCAGGATGACATCTAACGATACCATGATACCACAGGATTTTTAAAGGTTGGAAGACCTTTACCATTAACCCATTGATGGAGATAATAATGATAAAGATCAGTTCTTTACACTGATCAGACAAATATTTCTTCAAATCACTCTGTATTTCTTGTTTGGTTTTTTTTTATTAGTTGTTGGGTTTTTTTTCCAAACTCTGAAGTTCAAGCTTTCAAAAGTCTAACTTCAAAATGCTGCTTTGTATATGCTGACAGTACTAATCCTCTTAAAAATAATCTCTTCAACTGGCCCTTGGAAATGACTTTTTCTTCATTTCAAATCCTGAAAATGGTCAAAGGTGTCCTTTTAATTTTCTTTTTTTTTTCTTTTTTTTTTTCCCATTCTGCTCTGACTCGTTACGGCCTGCAACTAGCAAGCGTGCTTGAAGTTAAATATTAACAGTGACCCACATAACTACCAACTTTTATCTACATAATTATATCTATAAAGTATCTGTGAAGTGGTGGGGTTTAAACCCCCAGCCCTGAATGAGGGTTGGTGTATGGATGATGTCCACAACCAGGCAAGAAAGACCCTCCTGATTGGTTTTCACCCAGGGTCTGGACAGCCTTGGGTGGGAACTGGTTAGGAGATCACCACCAGGTGCCACTGCCTTCCACATTAACTTGGAGGTGGGGCAAGAAGCCACCTCTATAAGAGCTGACTCCACTTGCAGTGGTGTTGGAAGGTTTGTTTACACAGTGGATGTGCTGTTTGTGGATGGTGGTTGTTCAGAAAGGCTTTCTGGCTGTGTGTAGCAAGTGGAATTCCTGGGATGGTGGGGACAAAGAGGAGTCTCTACTACATCACTGGACTCATGGTCTGGCTAATTCCATCTCCTGTGGCTTGGTTCCTTGGTGATCTTGCTCCCTTCTTCACATCCTATGCAGTGAATGTATTAACTTATTCCTCTCTCCTGTGGTATGGCACCATGGATTGTGTATGATTTAAGAGCAGAGGGAGGAATTTGGCTCTTAGTCTGCCTGTTAATATCTTTCTATATTGGGCAAGTAGTCAACAGAAGAATGTTACAGTTTCTTGGGTTTTTGTCCTCTGAGAAGTGAGTTTGTGAGGAAAGTTTAAGAAATATTTATGTAATCAAACTTTACAGGTGGTGATGTCAAACTGTTAAGAGTAGCTAATCTGAAGCTTAATTAACTTTTTACAAGAAATATCTTTCTACCTTAATTTTGATCTCTGTTACAACAATGCCCAGGCATCTTCCTACATGACTCTGGCTATGGAGATAAAATGTTATTTTGCATGTGTTTGAGATGATTCAAGGAGAGCACCAGTTCAGAACATGGTTTAGCCATACACTTCATTGAACAGTAAAGTACTAATTAAGTTAAAATTTATTTAATATCCTGGTCTTGATCTAGGCAGAGACTAAGCCAGCTCGCCACCTCCTTCTATATCCAGGTGGGGCTATAGGGTATTCCTGTCTGCTGTCAGAAGTGCTGCCTCAAATGAGTGATATGAGTGTGTTTATATGCAGTCTTCTGTAAGTTAAATACTTGTTTGTATTTAATGCAGGAAAATGTTACTTTATTAAAACCTGCAAGAATAAAAAGCAGAATCTTCTAAAGAATCAGGTTTTACTACATAGCTCAGAAAAAGAAAATATTCTTTTGCAACTAAAACATAGAAGACAGTCTGAGGATACTCCCTTTGCCCTGGTACTGGCATAACAAGGCCTTTAAGGATGCAGATCTTTGCAATCACTATTTTATTAAATGTCAGAAACTGTAATGTTGAAGGTGCACATGTAATGTAGCTTACCTTACACACATAACCTTCACAAAAACATCTTCTGAATCCACTTGCTAAAAGTTTTATGGCATCATTCAAGTTTTACACCAGTGAGTGCACTAATGGCTTTCCCTGATGAATCCCACAGTAGCCATGCTGCCTGGAAAATGCCAAAGTATAGACCAGCACTTAAACATCACAACTATAGGCTTGTTGGCAGAACAAGTTCTAGGTCATAGAAGATAAAATATTAAAATATATGAAAGTCTTATATCTAAAAATTTAAAAACCTTTTACATTTTGCTGTATTTAACAAGCATTAAATTTTACATATTAGAGGTCTTAGGAGTGGTATATATCTTATTTGTAATTCAGTTCTGTACGTTTCCACAGCTATAAAAATTATACATGCTTCTTAGCAAAGTGAATCATACATATAAAAGAATACAACTTAATTACTATAAAGCAATTTAAGATGAAATTATTTTTGAAGCCCCTAAAAGAAGTAGGGTCAAATGAAGAAGTGAAGTTGAACCTGGGAAAGTAGTGAGGAAAGACATTGGTTTAATATTTGTCCTTTAATTTCTTGCTATCCAAATCTATTGCCAGTAAATTAAATTAATTTTCCCCAAAGTCAAGTCTCTTTTACTTGCAATAGTGATTGGTAAGTGATTTCTGTATCTTTATCTTGACTCATTAACTTTCTAATCCTATTTTCTCCCTTTGTCCTGCTGAGGACTGAGCACCTGGGTGGGTGTTTGGCTGTTAGCCAAGGCTAACTCAAAATACTGGGGAAAAAAAAAAAAAAGTGAGTTTGTGCTAAATGGTCAGAAAAAGGAGTGTCAAAAAGCTTTGAGCAGAGCTGAGAGTGTGGAAAATGGAATGGTAGTGCTACATATGAGTACATATTACAGGGATACTTGCTGAACAATATTTTAAAACAATGGTAGATCATCAAAAGGCAATTTTTGTCCTCAAATGTACTCTGAGGGACAGCAATATTTTCTAAACACTGCTAAAAGTACCAACATCAATGAAGCAGCAGAAGATTTCTGGAAAAGTTATGAAACTTAAGCCCCAGGAGTCAATAAAACCATATGGGTAGGAAGTGCTGCCTTTTTAAAAAAAAATTAAGTACACTCCAACAAACATGAGGGTATTTCAAATTGTGATGCAGTGTGATAGTTTTTTGTTTGGAGGATATTCAAGTTTATATTGGCACAGCTGAAAGAACTTTAGGGCTGAAGTACAAGGTCACATTGGAGATGGTTGTATTGTTTGCAGTTTAACATGTTGTGATTACACATGTATTTTTCCTGTTTATTGTCAATGTTTTTATTCATTTTGGTTCATGCAAAAAGGAAAACATTTGTCAGTCAGATATAAATCCTGTAGGAGGAATCCAGATGTTTGTCCTGCAATAATATCATTCAGTATGCATGAGAAATTAAAGAGAGGCCTTTCTCTGTTTTTAAAAAAGAGAAAAGCCAAAAAAAAAAACAACTCAACCAAGCTATTAAAAAAAAAAAAAAAGGCGAAACAAACAAATAAACAAAACTATGAAAATAGAGTACTGGAAACAGCTGTGGCACCTTGGGGAGGCAAACTGCCTGTTCACCCTGAAGTGACATCATTAAAAATACAAAAGGCTGATACAGAATCCATTGTGTGGAATCATTATAAGTACCTCTGAAGTTTCATAAATATTTGAAGAATTAAAACATTTAAAGTTAGATTACAGAAATTCAAAAAAACACCTCTAGGAAACATTATTGCATTTATCAATTCAGCAGACCAAATATCAAAAGAACAGTATATACCAAATAAAGAGTTCTGGTTATATTGTAATATACATGATGTTCTTCATTGATTGGAGATATAAATTGGGCTTTGGGCTTCAATACTATGAAAACAAAAGCCCTTGTCTTCCACTCACAAATCTTTAAACACAAATTCCTTTGATTAATACATCAATAGACCTATGAGTGCTGAAAACACACTACTGCAGCTGTCAAGAAATTCTAAATGTGAGCACTAACCAAAGGAGTATTGGGATGAATTTTACTGATATTCAACCATTTGAGTCTGCTAATCAAATCCAGTTTAAAATAACTTTAGTTTTTGAGTTATTCAGGGGGTTACCTGGTACTGATGATTAAGTATATGAACAGTGGGAGTGGGGAACCACACCTTGATATGTTACAGATGCTTACTTAATTTATGTGGTGTACACAGTTATAAAGGTAAATACTTTGCTGATTCAAGAAGAGCTGAAGAAAAACAGAATCATATCATAGAATGGTTTAGGTTAGAAGGGATCTTAAAGATCATCTTGTTCCAGTCTTCCTACCATAGGCAGAGACATCTTCCACTAGGTCAGGTTGCTCAAAGCCCCATCCAACCTGGCCTTGAACACTTGCAGGGAGGGGGCATCCACAACTTCTCTGTGCAACCTGTTCCAGTAACTCACCACTCTCATAGTGAAAAACTTGTTCCTAATTTCTAATCTAAATCTACCCTCTTCCAGTTTGAATACATTACCTCTCATCCTATCACTACAAGCCCTTGTAAAAAGTCCCTCCCCAGCTTTTTTGTAGGCCCCCTTCTGCTACTGGAAGGCTGCAATGAGGTCTCACAAGAGCAGAGAGGGAGAATCACTTCACTCAATCTGCTGACCACCCTTCTTTTGATAGAACCCAGGGTACTGTTGGCTTTCTGGACTGTGCTCACAGATTGCTGACTCATGTTAAGCTTTATCATCAACCAGTATCCCCAAGTCTTTCCACTCAGGACTACTGTCAAGCTATACTCCACCCAACCTCTATTTGTGCTTGGGACTGCCTCAAACCAGGTGCAGGACCTTGCACTTGACCTTGTTGAACTTCATGAGGTTGACATGGGCCCAACTCGCAAGCCTGTCAATGCTGGTTTGCATCCCTTCCCTGCAGCATGTTAACCACATCACACAGCTTGGTCTTGTCTGCAGACTTAATGAAGGTGAACTCAATTCCACTGTCCATGTCACTGACAAAGATGTTAAATAGCTCCAGTCTGAGTACTGACCCCTAAGGAACAGCACTTGCTACTGGTCTCCACCTGGACATTGAGCCATTGACTGCAATTCACTGAGTGCAGCCTTGCAACCAGTTCCTTATCTACCAAGCAGTCCATCTTTCAAATCCATGTCTCTCCCATTAAGAGACCAGGATGTTGTGTGGGACAGTGTCAAACACTGTGCACAAATCCAGGTAAATTATGTCAGTTGCTCTTCCCTTATCCACTGATGCTGTAACTCCATTGTAAAAGGCCACCAAATTTGTCAGGCACGATTTGCCCTCAGTGAAGCCATGTTTGTTGCCACCAATTGCCACCTCATTTTCCAAGTACCTTAGCAGAACCTTCAGGAGGATCTGCTCCATGCTCTTGCCAGGCACACAGGTGAGACTGACTGGACTGTAATTTCTCATGTCTCCCTTTTTTTCTTTTTTTGAAAACAGGTTATGTTTCCTGTTTTCCAGTCAGTGGGAACTTCACAAGACTGCCATGACTTTTTAAGTACAATAGAAAGCAGTTTAACAACGTCATCCACCAGTTCCCTCAAGACATGTGGATGGATCTCATCAGGAGGTCCCGTAGACTTGTACATTTTCAGGTTTTTTAGATGGTCTCAAACCTGATCTTCACTTCCTTCTCCTGGTCCCTATCTTTGCCTTGGGCAACCTGGGCAGTGTGACTAGAGCTCTTGCTGGTGAAGACTGAGGCAAAGAAGTCATTGAGTACCTCAGCCTCCTCCATATCCCTCATTACCAGGTCTCCTGTTTCCTTCCAGAGAGGACCCTCATCTTCCCTATTCTTCCTTTTACCACTGACATACCTGTAGAAGTATTTTCTTGGTACCCTTGATGTCCCTGATCAGATTTAATTCTGTCAGGGCTTTACCTTTCCTAACCTGATCCCTGGCTGCTTGTCCAATTTCTCTGTATTGCTCCCAGGCCACCTGTTCTTGCTTCCACTCTCTATGGATGCTCTTTTTGCATCTAAGTGTGTCCGGAAGCTGCTTGTTCATCCATGCAGGCCTCCTGGCATTCTTGCCCGCCTTCCTCTTCATTGCAATGCACTGCTCTTGGTCTTGGAGGAGGTGGTCCTTGAATATGGACCAGCTTTCTCAGGTGTCCACTCCACTCAGCCTTCCTCAACATGCTAGCTACGCTTTTCTTGATGTAGCCCAGGATGCAATTTGATTTCTGGGCTGTGAGGGCTCATTGCTGGCTTATAGTCAGTTTTTCATCAACCAACGTCCCCAAGGCCCTTCAACATCCACCATGATATTATTCTCACTTCATGTATGTAGAATCAGTGAGAGAGATTCTGGTATGGACCTTGTTTTCATGTTATTTAAAATAGGGAAGACACATAAACTCATTGCCAGCTTCACTATTTCTTTGCATTCATTTCTAAAAACCACAATGGACATTTAAGTGCTCATTTAAGTGCAAGACAGATAAGAAGAGCCTTAAGGATTTCAGGGAGAGATCCTATCTGCCTAATTGAGTGAGACTCTCTGGGAGACTTCAGAATCACTTACTGATTCACCCTGACCTTATAATGAATGAGCACTTCACCTGAGGCACCTAATAAAAACCCTAGGCACAGGTTCCTGCCTGAACAGGAATTTTAGTAAGTACTTCCATCAATGCAGGTACAAAAATAAGAAATTTCCATCTAAAGCAAGTCACTTGTATTGCCAACAGTGCATGAATTTTATCAAATGGCCTACTGTTCAGAGGACTCGGGAGATTTAGATTTTTAGACCTCTTTCAGCACAGGGGTGAGACAGAGCACATTTCCCACACCCCTAGAAAATGACTCGTGGTTTTAGATTCCTTCTTGGGATTAGATTGCTTAATATGTAATGTCTTGAGTTGTTGTCCATTTCGTAAGAGCATAATGGCATAGTCAACTTACTTAAGTATAAAATTCTACACTTTGTGTCCAAATTTGTTACACCTAATGTTTCATTTTGTCAGTCTATTACATGCTCAGTTCAGTAACACTTCCAATGCAGGCACATATACAGTCCAAGGACTTAAGCGGCTTCTAACCCTCACCAAAAATACATACAACTATTTGCTAGAAACCAGGAAAGTGTAACAAGGAAAGGAACGTTTAATTCTTTCCATTTTCCCTGTGCTCTTCTCCTAAGTGAATGTTAACGGCAACCCTCAGAGATAAGAAACAAAGTTGGGAGGAAATCTAGATTCAGTTGAATCTAGGAGCCACTGTGACTCCTGTCTTTTCAAGCAGAGGACAGTTTTTCAGGAAGGATATTTAAGTCCTCAGAAGAAGGAATATTTATTATGGGCAAGATGGTAAACTCTCCCGTTTCGTCAGGGCCGGGGCTGTTGTTCCCCGCCCCG
>NW_008610037.1:0-5050 GCF_000691845.1 Merops nubicus
TCCAACCTAAAGGATTCTATGATTTAACACAGTGAGAAAGCATCCTAGAAGAGCAGGTTATAAAACATTAACCATCTATCTGCTATGAAACAGACATTCTTAATTTCTGTCATCATTTCAAACACTAATGTCACAATCCTGCAAGTCTGAAGCCTGAGACATCTGGAGAAAACACAGTATGTCACAACAGGATAACATCAAAGTGATTGAAAAGATCTGAAAATGCCCACTGCTTCTGCATTTACTGCATTCCATAGGAAGTAAAGTTAAATAAACATGAAAAGAAAATACAATAAAAATATAGTAAAAACAGAATACAGAATAGGCAGACTAGAAGCTCCTGCAGTATGTCTGTGAATCAGAGCTCAAGATGAACCCTGTCTGCATACAGCCCGTCCAACCTGTGTCTGACTGCCACGCACCTGAAGCTCATGTACTGTGAAGGTAGTTCACAAGTAATAGAGACAAAGGCAGGGGAAAAGGAGGAGCAATTCTGATTTTAAACTTTGTCTGAAGAGTGATCTGAGGGGCCTCATCTCTGATCAGTAGCTGGGTGCTACCCTGACATCAAGGCAACTGCAGCAACTCAGTTCAACATTCTGCAAACTTCTCCCGTGTAAGCAAAAAGCTGAGGCAGTGGCATACAATCAGAACTCCACAGGTTACACCACACTTAGAAAGCTTATTTGTCCTCTGAAGGGCACTTTTTGTGCATATTTCTATAGCATGTCTGACAGCTTATTTGTTACTGTATTACTCTTATAGTGATAAGACTAGAGAAGCGCACCTCTGTTCCTCATCTTTAGCTTCATTTTTCTTACCCTCTCCTTTGTTCCTTAGAGTCGATTTCCACCTGCCTACATCTCCAAAGAGTTCTGTGCCTAAAACTTGAACTATTTTTCCAATATTATATATAAAGGACATTACCTTCCTCTGTGGACTTCCCAGTCAGTTATGTGATTGCAGCCCAACAGCTCTCACCCATATGTTGACATTCATTGCAGTCCTTTAAGAAAGCCAAAACAGTTTTCCTAACCAGAGTTACCTTTTTTTTAGAATAAGGCAAACATTCATTGCAGAGTTTGTAGAAGGGAGCACTAGTAATATCTCTCACAACACGTGACTTTTATGTGAACAACTGCAAGAACAAACTTAGATGCAGGATAAAAACCAGAAAAGAGACGAACCAGTTGATAATTGACACATGACTCATGAAGATGCCAAGGCAAGGGAGAGGGAAGGACACACACAGGCACTTACTGCTTTTTTTAAACACCAGAAATACATCCTCAAGATTGTTCAGAAGTAACAGCAGCTACAGACCTACAGCACAGTTTTGTTATCAGGACAGGCTGAGGGTATGAACAGCATTTCAGAAGGTGTCACTACCTGCCATGACTTACACTGACCTGTAAGTCATGAGAGGACATCCCTTGTATCATGTACAACCCATCCAAACCTACACAGCAGACCCCAGCTGCACCACCTGACATTCACAGAGATACACTGTTTTAAGGACACAATGGTGAGAGGAGCAAAGGAACCTAACTACAAGTATTAACATAAAATACACATTAAGTCTACCCTGTATGTGAAGTGAGTATACAACATGTCACATTTTTAGAGGCTGCATCTTGCCTCTGAAGGAGGAAAGGTCTGAATGTTTACAAGCCTGGCCCCTCTTATCAACATAATTTTCTTTAGTGGCTCTGAACTTATGGAATGTAAAATAAACTCCAGCTACGACAGACAAATATGACCCTTGGTACATGTTACAGTATTGGCAACATGTAGATTTGTACAGATTAAGAAGAAATTGAATACCTTCCTTGAAATTAAGAGGGAATTTTCTTTTACTGGTGGCATTTTCTCGATCACTTTATTTAAATATCTATGAATCAGTTTTTGGTCTTCTGGCTTATGTCAGCACAAATCAAGAATCACTGAAGAGAAGTTGCTAAAGATGCAAAACTTGTTGTTATAAGAAGATTTAAGTCATTGACCTGGTGCGAATGGACACTTACGAAAAACAGACTCATTCTAAATATAATTTTGCAAAATTATATTAGGTTGCTATACCTGACTGGTTACTGTACACTGCATTCTATTTCGTTCAGCTAAAAAAGCCAAGAAAATAAGGAAATGTGTTGGGCATATCCACAACTGGGCATCATATGAAAGACTTTGTCAGCCAAGAGTTGTTGGGGGTTTTCTAGTTGAAAACAGCTTTGAAAAAAATCTTTCATCTATTTATTCCCCAATCTGTTGGCAGACAGACAAACTGAAAAAGCAAAGAGAAAAGAAAAAAAAAAAAAAAAAAAAAAAAAAAAAAAAAAAAAAAAAAAAAAAAAAAAGAAAAAGAAAAAAAAAGTACCAAGCTATGACTTGCAATGCTTGTTGCTATCATACTTAGCCAAGAGTGCAAACAAGGCCAAATTTAACTTAACCAAAGGCTACATCTGGCCCTAATGCAGTGTCCCTGCGTGTTAACAGAAGAGCAATCAGCCAGCGCTCAAGCACTGTGTGCCTGGTGTTCAAAAACACAGTCTAAAGGAAACTTTCCAAAAGATTCTCTCAGCTCTTCATTGGCCGTAACTGTCCTCAGAAGCAGAGCTAGGTCAGGGAAAGACACACCCCATCACTTTCCTCATCCTGATCAAGGGTAACATAAGCATGTACATTACTCACTCAGCCAAAATGAGCCTCCTAGAGCACATTTCATCACCACACCTACAAGAGCTGTGGGATCCCAAGCCTAAATTTGGAATCATGACAGGATCTGGGGGATTTATATATCCTTTATAAACATTTAATTCTCACAAGACCCTGGTTTCTTTTAAAACTGTGGATTAATTTCACAGTCTTCTGTTAGCCTAGTAGGTTTTATAAGGAGCTGGCAAATACATTTTTACTTTTCATATCTTATCAGAGAATTTGCTGTACTATAACCTGAGGATGGAAACATTTTGCTGCCACTGACATGCAACAGGAATGCTACACTGCAATAAGGAACTGCAAGTTCTTTCAATTTAGGGCAAATAATCTTTTACTTAGAGGAACTAAGGACAAGTAGACATTTCTTCTATCACACATCCTTCCAGGACAGAGCCAAAATATAAACCTCACTTCTCAACAGGAAGATAGATAGCATCAGGCAAAGCACCAAGAAAATGAAAATATTACAGAGCAAATGAGGCAATACCAACACCTGTGTGCAAGGCAGCAAGAAATAGCAACCAGCAACATTTGAAAGCTCATCAGCTGTTAAAATATTTGCTCTCTAAAGACTATAAAAACTAACAAACTCATTGAAGTAACCCAGAGGCTCTCAACTAATGAACATTTCAAGCAACAAATTGATTCTGACCCTCAAAGCCTCACAGAGCTTGGCCCACAATACTAATTTTTCTTGAAGAGAACAAACCCATAAGACTGCTGCTACTTACTCAGTGTAAAAAAAACCTCAAGCTGTCACATAGCCCAGGAAGTAATTGTCTTAGAGAACATTTTGAAAAAAAACTGAAACTAAGCATCAAAACCAACAAAACACACCAAAGTGTGCCAGCAGCACTGCATTTAACATCAGGGTTCTGCCTCAGCAGTTGCCCAGCACTTCGAAAGGCATAGTCATTGAAAGTCATATTCAGCCTAGGTATAAATATGTATAGGCTCTCTGTAAGGGACTAACACTTTCTGTGAAATAAACCCAAATTTAGTTTACTATGTCCAAACTATACACCTCAAGTATGAAAAAGGGTGTAATTCCTCATATACCCTCATACACAGGAAGGAAGACAGCAATGGCAGAATGCATGGGTAGGAATAATACTACATAATTTAATAAAATACCTTTATGAATTAAAGGGGGGAAACTGGAACTTCATCAGGCTAGATTTAAAAAATTCATTTAGTCACGTAGAGAAATTAGGTCTGCCAGAGAGCAAGAGAGGTAGAGGGAGGAGAGAAAGAGAGGAGCTGTAAAAAAATCAGTTTAGCTCCACAAAGTCCCTGGTCCTCTGTGAGAGCTACAAATTGGAAATTAAAGCTACTCTTATTGTTGTCTGTAGTAAGCAGAAGGCTGGTAACAAGTTCCTGCCTATGAGTAGAAAGTTCACTTACTGCAAAACTGGTTATAGGAAAGGACAGTAAAGAGTTCAATGCTATGGCACGTCATGCTTTTCAGTTCTGCTTCATTCAGTTTCCTCCTTTCATGCCTCTGACAAGCACACAACTATCCACCTCTGCAACTGCTTCAGCCTACTGATCCCACACTTACTCACAAGGTCTTCCTGCCTGGAACAATGCAGAATGGAGACAAGAGTCCTGCTCTCAGGCCCCGTGCCTAGCCGTAGCCTCCATGCTTCCTGAACTCTGCCTGCTGCACTTGTCGAGCAGAAATGACACACGGTCTGAGTGCGTTTGTCAAACCTCTGTCCCTTTGTATGCTCAAAGGGAGGAAAGGGAGGAAACTGGCATTAATGTTTAACAAAAGTAACTGTGGCAGAGCCTTTCTCTGCAATCTGACAGGATGGCTTTGAAGGGACAGGTGTGTGGGAAATCTGACAAGCCAGAAGTTTCCTCCTGGTTGCCCATGGCTTGGAAAAAACTTACTTTGTTTGAATTTTTAATGTTGCAGGGAGTGAGATTTGACAATTCATTCCTGAAACTGAATGGAGGCCATCCAGCTGCCTGTTGCTAAAGAAATCATAGAAGCTGTATCAAACACTAAACCACACACAGAGAGACACAGTGAGCCTGCCAGACTCAGCACGTATCTTGAAGTCCACATGGATGCCAGTATTGTGCAACAGGAAAGGGAGAGGTTAAAAGTCCACATTAAAACACTTCCAGGTCTCTGCCAACAGTTTGCAACAGAAAGGCTATCTACCACCTCCCCTGGTGCCTATGCTGACATAAAGTGGTTTTCCAAAGCAGCAGCAAGCGGCAGGTGCAGAGGTTGACGGGAGAGGGTCTGACCCCCGGCCCTGGCGGCCCCGGCTGCTCTGCCAAGGCCCGGCAGGGGCTGGGCCCTCCCGCGGCCTCCCTGCGG
>NW_008610038.1:0-1295 GCF_000691845.1 Merops nubicus
TTTTGAGTATCTCCAAGGATGGAGATTTCACAGGATCTCATCCATCATCTCCTACCTTTGCTCCTTTCTGCCCAACATCACCGGTGGTCCCAGGATCACCTTTCTCTCCCTACATACAGAAAAAAAGACAAACATGTTATGTACAGCCCCAAAGAAAGCAGCCCTGGTGACAGCATCATCTTGCATTTATACCATACTCATACACCATGAGGTTTGGGAGCTAATGGGGTGGCAACAACCATGAGAACCTGCCCAGTGGAGATGTTGGATGGTCTCCCTCAGCTCTTTTGTTGGCCACTGCCCCTGGAAATTGAGTTTGTCACTCAAAGTCTGGATTCTTCAGGCACTACCTGAATGATTTAGAGGATGTTTATTCATTTCAGTGAGCTTTTCTTTTCCTGCTGCCTCCAAAAATCTTCTTGTCATCTCTTTTCTCTCGTGGGACAACGAAAGAGAAAAACCACCAGCAGATTTGAGCTTATTTCCTGGAAGTAAAGACATCTTCCCACTGAGCATCACTTTGGAGATGTGTTTTCACTAATAAGGGGCCCAAGTGGGCAGGAACTTGTGGCAGAGAACCAGCTTGTGCCAGGAAAGTGGGGAAATAAGGGCTTCAGGAAATGATTGCTTTGTTCCCTGCTCCCTCCATCAGGCAGGTCAGCGTTGAGAACTGGACATGGTACATGATGGAACTTGATGTTTGGGACTTGGAAGGTAGCCAAGGAAAACTCGTGTTGATAAACCCTGGAAAACTCACCAGCCTATTGCTAGAGACATGAACAGATTCTCTGTTGGCATCCAGAGAATGGCTCCTCCTAAAAATCAGTCCAGAATGAGCATTAGAGACTTCTCCAGGAGGTTTAGGGAGAAATTTCATCTCTCTTTTGGAAGGACACCCTGAGCAAGAACCTGACTCCAGTAATGAGGCACGTAGGGTGTGGGATGAGACATGAGCTTGGGGTGAGGGAAGGCACAGAGCCTCTTCCTACCTGCCAGATGAATCACATCCTTCCCTGCCACTCACCGGCTTCCCCTTCTGACCCTGGAGACCTCTGTCACCTTTGGCTCCCTTGTTTCCATCCTTCCCATGGAGACCTGCTGCACCCTGCCAGAAAGAGGGGAAACATTCATTTCCTTATCAGCTCTTGCTCAGCTCCAGCAGCTCCCCCCCAGCAGGGTGCCCAGGGTCACACCAGCCACGTTTGGGATCTCTCCAGAGCAGGAGACTCCACAGCCTCTCTGGGCAGCTGCTCCAGGCTCCGCCACCCTCCCACCACAGCAGTTTCTCCTCCTGC
>NW_008610038.1:1390-12802 GCF_000691845.1 Merops nubicus
CTTTAGCTCTTGCTCAGCACTGCTCAGATCCCCTCTGAGGCTTCTCTTCTCCAGCTCAGCAGCCCCAGGGCTCTCAGCCTGGCCTGGCACAGAGATGCTCCAGCCCCTCAGCAGCTTCACAGCCTCCACTGGACTCTCTCCAATAGTCCCCTGTCTCTCTTGACCTGGGGAGCCCAGAACTGGCCCCAGTACTCCTGAGGTGGCCTCACTTGGGCAGAGCAGAGGGGGAGAAGAACCTCCCTCGACCTGCTGCTGGCCACAGTCTCCTTCATACACCCCAGGAGACCATTGCCTGTTTTGGCCATGAGGTCCTGTTGCTGGCTCATGGGCAACTTGTCCCCTAGGACTCCCAGGTCCTTCTCCACAGAGCTGCTTCCCAGCAGCTCAGCCCCTCCCCTGTCCTGGTGCAGGGGGTTCTTGCCCCCAACTCAGAGGTCAGAAGCTACCCTGGTACAAGCACCAAGACCTGAGGCTGGGATTTAACCCCTGCTCCTCATGGCTTGTAAGCCACTAACAAATGCAACCCGTGAGCTGATTGATTTACAATCACAGCTCAAGAAAGAGAGGCACACAGGAGCTAAAGAGTGGTCACAGGCCAAGAAAATTTAGGTGGTGATGGCTGGGGTTGAAAATTGGAGCAAGGTCATTAAGCAAGCAGCATCCCCCTGCAAGGGACTTGGATGCACACAGTCCTGGGCACTGGGTCTGCAGCTTCAGAGCCAGTGGAGGTGCTGGAAAGCAGCTCTGGGTGGAGAGATTTGGTCTGGTGAATGAGCAGACCCAGCCATGGGGTTGCCCACAGGTGAAGTTCAGAGGAGATGGCCCATCTGAGGAGCTGAGAGCTCCTCATCCAGCTGACTTGGGGGTGATGCTGGGCAGAGGTGCTCCTTCAAGAAAATGCATTTTTTCCCCCACATTTTGGAGGTTCTCAGCTTGTAGAGTTTGCAGCTCAGCACAGCATGGGACATGGGAGCCACCTCCAGCACCAGGTCTCTTTGCCCTCCCACTGTTTCAGCAGCAAATTAAAACCTCCTAGAAATGCCCTTATTTTTTTTAATTTTTCTTTTTAATTTTTTTTTTCTCAAGGGTGCCATGGTCTAACTCATCCTTTCTGGCTCCTTTTGACAGCAGTTTTCAGGAGCAGGACACGAGATGAAATTGGATTTAACCCCACTTGAGCTATTGACTGCAGAGGGCTCAGCTCCCTCGGAGGAGAATGAATGGGCTGTTGAAGCAGATCAGGAGCTGAACAAGTGGCATTCTCTGCTTGGAATGAATTTGTTGCAAGCTGTTGAATGAAAACACATTGACTAAAAAGTAAATAAATTAAAAAAATCAGCCACCAGATCTGTATGCCAAGCAGACTCATCACCTCTCCCATTAGTCCTCCTCTCAGTGATGAATGGATGCTTCAAACGTGATCACAGTAACAAGAAAACATCCCAGATACCAAAAATTCAGCTCCTCCTCTGGGGAACATGTTGCTGCTTCAAATCCCTCCCTAAACCTGGGGATATTTGACATTTCAGGGCAAGAGGAGTATTAGAGCTGAGCAGGTAGCTCCACGGTGGCTCTGGGTCAGGTAAAGTCCACGTCCCTCAGGCCCTGCCCACACCACAGGCACAATCATGTCGTGCAAGCTCTTTATCTGCTAGTAACTATTTATTGACATGATCAATATAAAGCTCCATCTGAGGTAGTAAATGGAGCAGAAACCCCCAGCTCACTGGAGTTTGTTTGCTAGGACAGATTGCTTGCCTGGAGGGTAATAAACCTCTCAGTTTGATGGTTACATCTCACAAGCCCAGGAAGCAAGTGCCTGGAATTTTTGAGATAGCTCTGAACTAGGAACAGATCCACCTGGGCAGGGATTTGTACACTTGTATCCAAGGGGATTAAAAAAAAAAGTCATTTTTGAGCACTGCCTGATCCTGAAGTAGAGATTTTACAATTATCCTAGAATCATAGAAACGTTTGGGTTGGAAGGGACCTTAAAGATCAGCTTGTTCCAACCCCCTGCCATGGGCAGGGACACCTCCCACTAGAGCAGGGTGCTCAGAGCCCCATCCAGCCTGGTCTTGAACACCTCCAGGGATGGAACATCCACAGCTTCCCTGGGCAACCTGGGACAGGGTCTCACCACCCTCTTGGAAAAGAATTTCTTCCTTTAATCTAAATATGCCTTCTTTTAGTTTGAAGCCATTACTTCTTTTTTTACCACTACAGGGCCTTGTAAAATGTGCTCCCCCTGGTTTCTGGCAGTCCTGGCAGCCCCCAGCGGGTCTCCCCAGCTGGAGCCTTCTCCTCTCAGCTGCCCCAGCCCAACTCTCTCCTGCTGGGCTCCCAGCAGAGGGGTTCCCCCCTCGGGGCATTGCTGGGGCTCCTCTGGCCCCGCTCCAGCAGCTCCCTGGCTCTGCTGTGCTGAGGACTCCAGAGCTGCCCCAGCACCTTTAATGTTTCTCTCACTTGTCCTTACTGTCTCCTGAGTCAGGGAGGGACCTTCCCTTGTTTTCCTGTGCTCGTCCACCTGCCCGTGTCCAACTCTTATCTATTCTGTCTGCCATAGATCATGAGTTGTTTCTAGCCTGCTCTTGACCTGAAAGGACCCAAATGCCTTTAGGGAGAGTTCAGCTGGCAGGATGTGCTGGGAGGCTGAAAGGCAGCTGGGCCCAAGACCCACCTGGGTCTTACCTCACTGTAGGTGGACTCCTATAGCTCACAACTGGTTGACTCCTATTCATTGTGGGCTGAAAAGAGCTTTTCATATCAGCTAGAAGGTTTATAATGGAGCAAATCTCTTGTAAGTCATTCCCAGCAACAGGATAAGGGGCAACGGGCACCAACTGGAACCCAGGAGGTGCCACCTGAGCAGGAGGAGAAACTTCTTTGGGGGGAGGGTGGCCGAGCCTGGAGCAGCTGCCCAGAGAGGCTGTGGAGTCTCCTGCTCTGGAGAGATCCCAAACGTGGCTGGTGTGACCCTGGGCACCCTGCTGGGGGTGAGCTGCTGGAGCAGGGGTGGGATGAGGTGATCTCCAGAGGTCCCTTCCAACCCCACTGTTATCTGTGATAATAAAGCTTGGACATGACAGCAGGTCAGTCCTGGCTTCATCTGAGGGGGGAAGCAGCTCAGGAAGTTGATGTTTTTCAAGCCCATCTGAATCCAGGACCAGAAAAAGATGGAATATAAGGGAAAAAGAAGGAATATAAGGGAAAAAGAAGAAGAGAACCAAACCCACCAAACCAAACCAAACAAAAACCCCCCAAAAACCAACGGTGAGGAGGAGAAAAACCTTTGAGCACTAGGAGAGGGAAAGAAGCTGAATGGAAATTTGTGTTCTGCCAAGCAAATAGAGGCTGGGCAATAAAGGCTGGTGAAAGGGCAGTTTAAAGGCAATTACTGGTGGCGTCCTGGAAATGGGGTCTGTGATTCAAGTGTTGCTGGAACAGGCTTCATTGAACTGCCAAGGCAGCAGGTACCACGAAGGCACCACAAGGCAGGGGCTTAGTCACAGCCTGTGACGCAGAGATGCCTTTGAGCAGCCAGAGATGTCTTTGAGCAGCCAAAGATCTCTGCTCCCAGGCACAGATTCCAGAGGAGCTTTGGGATGCAGCCAAGGAGGAGCTTGCCTTGTCTCCAGGCTCATCCTTCCCACTCAGATGAAGGGAGCTGGGGAATTAGCTGGGTCACCTTGAGAAAGTGTGAAACCCATGGGCAGAAATGTTGCCCCAAGGGCATCCCTGAGAGGATCCATCTGTTTGAAGCCACACATCAAAGGGCTCATCAAGCATTTCCAAGCCCTGCTGTAGGCTGCAGCCTCTGCTAAAAGGTTTCCCACCTCCTGGGCTTCAGTGCTCAATATTTAATGGGATGATGCATATGAAGTAGCTGAGTCTCAGCCTCAGAGTTTCATGTGTTTCATCCCTTCCCTGCTGTGCCTTTTGTCCAGACTGTCCTGCCCACGGTTATCTGCTGCAGCCCTGAGTGTTCTCCCCAGAAAATCCTCTCTTGGTGTGGGAGCTGCCACTGGTCCTCACAGCAATCATGAGCTCAGGCTGTTCTCAGGCACCACATCTCAGAGGTGGGTCACCCTGACACCCTGCTGCAAAGTCTCCGAGGTGTCCTAGGCACAGATTTCCCCCTGTGGCCAGAAGATGTGGCTGACTAACTTCCCTCTGACCTCAGGACACCCTCCCAGGGTAAGAACTTCTTAGGAGATGGTTTTTTCCACTCTGAGTGGCCAGGGCAGACCCCCACACCCCACATCTCCTCTCCTCTGGCTGGAAATGGTCCACTGCTCAGCAGCAGGAGGATTTGGATCCCATATGGCTTCACCTGGCTCCCCATGCAGCTGATGGAGAGAAGAAGGACTTTCTTCTTGGTCCCTCTTCAGCATTGTCTACCTGCCATTCTTATCTACATCCAGAGCTCTTATGCTCTTCATATCTAAAAGTCAAATCCCTTCTTATAACCATTCCCACACCTACTGTACTCTGGGTTATGGGGCCTTGATTTTCACTTTATCCTTTTCTAATCAGGTTTTTCAGACCCTGAAGAGTGCTGTCTGGTTTTGACTGTGCAATGGTGGCAGAAGACTGTCCTTTAGCTTTAGTCCTTCCTGGACTGGCCCTATTTAGCATCTGACTGCCCCAGTGTTACCAGAATCCCCTGATTTCCTCTCACTTCTTTGTGCATGGCTTTGCTTTCCCACCCTGTGCACTCCACCACCCTCAGGGACCAATGTGGAGTGCAAAATCCTGGATTTCTCCCAGTCTTCCCATCACTCAGGTGCTGGTGGCTCTGCTCTGACACGAGCTTTGGCAGAGGTGCTCTGTTAAGCTTTGGAGAATGAAGCACATCACAAATCAGGCTGCAAACCCAGAAGGTCCAGGGAGCTGGTGGGTTCCCCATCCTCCCAGGCAAGCTGAAGCAGAACACCCTGGGCATAAGCATTTGGTTGTGTGGAAGGTGTTGCCACTCAAACCCTGGCTTCCCCAGCTCCAGGGCAATGATCCATCAGCCAAACACAGAGCCCAGCTCAGCACAGGAGGTGAAGAACATCTCTGAACTCCTATTTGCACACCTAGTGAGGAGGACTGCAAGCCAAGAGAGAGAGGGATGAAGAACACTGGTAATTGTAGACCCTGGAAACCCAAAATAGGGAATCATGACAAGAGAGGGGGAGAGGAGTGTTTGTAATAGGGCCTTAGGGAGAAAAATTGACAGATTTGGTACAGATAGACTGGATCCAGTAGTGTCTGTGTTGAAGAAAAGGGGAGAAGAGGACTTGGGTGATGATACATGAGGCAGCCTTGTCTACCTCTCCAGAATAATTTGGGGAAAAAACCAATCAAAGCATCTGTGAGCACTCTGAAGATAAAGTGAGACCTGGGTTGGTGAAGAACAAGTCCCATCAGGATGTTCCACCCTAAGAGGGGTATCTGAAAGAGATGATGTCAATCATGCTCTGAGAGCACCCTAAAGCTGCCAATCAAACAAGTCTCAGCCTGGCTCCCCCAGATCTGGAAAGTGAACATGGCAAACATCTGGCCTGAGGTCAGCTGAGTTTCATCCAGGATGTCATTTCTCATGGCTCTTCCCACAAAGCCCCAGCTCTGATCTGACTTCTGCAATTTCAGAAATTCAATGAAGGACCCAAACCAAGCTCCATTATCTCAGCCTAGCTCCAAGCACAGCATTAACTGGCACCAGCAGAGTCCCTGCATATTGGCAAAAGAAGGATTGCTTGAGTTTCCTCAAGTACAGGTTGACAAAATACCACTGGCTGGTACTTAACTGAATTATGTGCTGAGCCCTGTAGGTGCTAGCAGAAAGCAGCACATCAACCAGCCAGGGCTGGACTGTCTGGCCAGGGTGGGGGAGGCCAGCTCTGCTTCCCTGGAACTCAGCAGCCTCAACATAGAGTCACAGAATCATTTGGGTTGGAAGAGACCTTTAAGATCAAGTCCAACCACCCCCCATCCCTGCCAGGTCCCCACTGCCCCGTGTCCCTCACCCCACATCTCCATGGCTTGGAAACCCCTCCAGGGGTGGGGACTCCACCACTGCCCTGGGTAGCCTGGCACAGGCCTCCACAGCCCTCCAGGGCAAGAAATTGTTCCCAAAATCCAACCTCAACCTCCTCTGGGGCAACTTGAGGCCCCTTGAGGTCTCGTCCCTTGATCCTTAGAGTTGTGCAGAGCCAGAAGGTCTCCCCTGAGCCTCCTTTGCTCCAGGCTCAGCACCCCCAGCTCCCTCAGCTGCTCCTCCCCACACTTGGGCTCTAGACCCTTCCCCAGCAGCTCCGTTGCCCTTCTCTGGCCACGCTCCAGCCCCTCAAGGGCCTTCTGGGAGGGAGGGGTCCAAAACTGCCCCCAGGGCTCAAGGTATGGCCTCAATAGATCTCATTACTCCTGCACTACTACTGGTTGTCACCTATGGAATCAGGTGTTCACCAGAAAGATATCTCAGAAGTCCCCTCAACCCAATGCTACATGTGGGGACCCCAAGTGCTGAGGTCTTCCAGCACGTTCCAGCCTCATGGCAAAGTGCTCAGAAGGTTGTTGATAATTAGGCAAGGGCTGGAGTAATTAAATGAATGAGATCTGACTTCTCAGTGAGCCATCACCAGTCTAGATTACGGCTGAGCTGCTGAGGATCACCCACTCCCACACAGAGGGGAAAAATTGGGCAACAGGCTGGGAAAACAGTGACAGATCTGATTGTAATAAAAGAACTGAACACACTCCTGTTTCCATGACCTGAAAAAAAGCCCAAATCATGTTGGTGTTCCCTCCTTTTCCAGATGGAATCAGTGGGGGCTTGTTTTCACTTGGGAGAACCTTGAAGACCATTTTCTTTTTCATTTGGGGTTTCTTCCAGGTGAAATAGAAAAGTTCAAAGGCCTATGAGCACTTATGAAAATCAAAGGATCTTGTTTTGTTTTGTTTTGTTTTCTTTTTTTCCCCCCAATGGCAATTTTTCAGGAAAGAAGGTGAACACAGAGACTACCCAGGTCCTCCAGCATAACTGCTCTCTCTCATGCAACATGCACCCACTGAGCACTGAGAATTTATAATCCAGACTCCTAAGGATATATAAATTTCCCATGGGATACACAACCTCCAGTCACAACTTTTAAGCTGTTTGAACATGGGACATCCTGTTCATGGAACCCCAGAATGGTTTGGGTGGGAAGGAACCTTTCAAGGTCATCTTCTGGGGGGGCTCCAAATGAATATTTCACATGTTCCATACTCCAAAATGCAACATCCTCTTAGAACATACCTCTGGCTGGGGTCCCCCCTTCCAGGGGCTGGTTTTCCAGCAAAGCCTCTTGGAATGTGAGCTTTGAGAGCATCACTGAGCCAGCACCACCTCACCCCACCCTGCACCCTCCACGCACGGCCCTGGGGGAGGGGATCAGCAGTGGGAGGCCAGTTCCACGCCCAAGACTTGCACAAAAGCAGAGAAACATGCTCCAACTCACAGCAGAGCCCAGCAAGCCTGGTTCTCCTGGGTCCCCCTGCAAGGAAAGTGGGGATGAGTTACCCTGGAGAAGAGCTGCATTTCCTCTGGAAGTGGGGATTGCTGTAGGAGATACCTACAGATGTGGAAGAGGAGACAAAAGGACCTTTGGGGACCCCCCTGTAGCAGCAGTTGGAGACCCCCAGACATTTCAACTGGAATTGTTCTTCTCCACTGGCCATAAGTGGAGCTCAGACAGCAGTTCACACCCTCCCACCTGAATATTGACATTTCAGAGAGTCATCATTGACCCTTTTAGCCCAGGAAAGATGCCAGAACCTTCAAAGCAGGAGAAATCTTGAGGGGCTGAAGATTTCAGCTCTCTGGTAGCCCCATATCCTTTCCATTGGCAGTTTTGGAGAGGGAATGGAGAATGATATTCCATGAGGAAACTGGAACATGATTTTACACATCACTTCTTGCAGGGGATGTCTTCACACAGCTGCTCACTGGCCTCACCTTCTGTCCCACAGGTCCTCTTGTTCCAAAAAGCCCCATCACTCCTTTGGAACCAGCTTCTCCTTTGACTCCCTAAAATTGGAAAACCCTGGTTAAATACATTTTAAAGTACCTACTGCTCTTCTAGTCACCCCCACCACCCTCCAGTAGAAGAACCCATGGAGATGACAGAGAAGATGACAAAAAGCACAGCTCCTCCAGCAGCCTTCAGGGAGCCCAAAGGTCTCTGTGGCGGCCAGTGGTGGGGAAGAAAGCCACCAGCTGCAGAAGGGCTTGGCAGAAACCTCAGTGAACCCTCCTGAGCTGGTGTCCAGGGATGAGGACTGAAGGAAACCAAGCAGATAAAGGGGCTCAAAGCCTCTGGAGGAGCTGCAAACACTAAGGACAAGTCCCTGTTGGACTTGCTGGTGGTGGAGATGGTACTCTGGGGCTCTCAAATATTTGGCCAAGAGATGTTCTTGATTTAGGAGAGATGTGGGTTATTTGTTTTTATTAGAAAGCAATCCAATGGGTGTCACATATGAACTTTCATCTGATTTAAAAAAACCAGGTGCCACCCATGGGAGCATCTCCAGAGGTTTCCTTCACAGTCCCTGGGGACCTAATCAGGGCCATCAGTCGTGGTGAGGACACGGGGAAGGTGCTCACAGCAGGTCAGGCAGTTCCCACCCTGAACTCCACTGAGGATACAGGTCCCCAGGGGAAAGAAGTGGAGCTGGGTGTCCAGCTCAGACAGGGACGTTGCTGTGGTAGATACTTGGATTTACTCAGCAGAGTCCCCACCCTGGGGCAGACTTCTGGAGCAAAAAGCTGGAACATAGCAGGAAAACAGGTATGATTTGTAGATGGAGATTCAATCTGTGACTTAGACCATGAGTGGGAGAGTTGCTCCCAGCAGAGTGGTGATGGGTTGAGACCTGAGGCCTCCACAGGGTGCTCTCAAAGAGCAAAGGCAGGACAGAGCTGACAGCTCCCTCTGCCACCACCCATGGGACAACCCTGCATGAAGGACTGGAACAGAGGAGCCAAACAAGCCTTAAGAAGGGTGTCATAAGAGCTGCAGGGTTCCAAGCAGCATGGTCAGATCTTGGAGGCAGAGGGAGGTGTGGGACTTGGACAGTGCTGCAGCAATTGAGGGGTCACTGTTCCCAGAGTGACACCAAACTGCAGACATGGTCCATAACTAGTTGACACGTGGCAAACTGGATGTGTACCTCATTCCCAAGCATCCTCCTCCCCCTTTCTGGGTAAGAGTTGTGTCCTTGCTCTGTGTTCTCAGGCAGGCAGGTGGGAAGGATATAGAGATATCAGTCCCTTCCTCACACCACCAGGGATCTTTTGCTCTCTCTCTCAGTCCCTTTGGGAGGTCCATACCTTTTCTCCCACAGGCCCATCCTCTCCCTTCTCGCCTTTGTCTCCATCAAAACCTGGCAGGCCTTGTTCACCCTGGAAGATAAGACAGAGATCAGTGGATTGTGCCCCTCTCCTGGAAGGACCCAACTCTCGGCCACCGGCTCTGGACCAAAGCCCTTGTTCTGAGCACTTATCCCAAGCTGTGCTCAGTGCTGGTGCCACCAACAGCTTCAAAAGTCAGCAAGAGACAAACTTACGGGGTCTCCTTTGCTGCCTTTATAGCCCTGGGGTCCAAAAACGGTCATGGGCTCACCCTAGAGAAAGGAAACACAGAGAGATGTGGACACCTGGTCACACGTGAACTCTTGGGTCCCACCGGGTGGAACTGGACTTGCTATGATGGGAAATATGGAAATTCACACATCTGCATTGAAGGTTAAGCACTTCCCAAACTGTGCTCCACGTTCTGGGGAAGGCACGTGTGCTCCAGAGCACAACATGGATTGTTAAGGTCAGTTGTCCTTCAATGAAAGCTGGACAATGAGTGTACAAGAAGTCCTGAGGTCTGATCGTGACCTCTTCCTCCCAAAATGTTTGGTCCCACTGGCATTACCCCAGTTTAGAAGTCATGGCTGGAAATGGAGCTGTGCACGGCATGATCCTGAGGTCCAGCTGCTGATCTGAGACCATCAGAGGTGGGACAGGTTCACATCTGACATGGTGGCTTGGCCCCTTGGTAAAGGACTCTCCTTACACCAGCTCCCTTCAGTGCTGTGGACACCCCTGTTTGGGCTGACTGTGCCTGGCTGCTGGAGCCTTTAACAACCACTCAACCATCAACATTCCCCAAACTCCATCAACTTTTGCTGTTTACCCAACCCTCACCACCACCACAGGACCCTGACCAAATTCTGGCTTCATAGACGAGGTTGTATGAAGCTTCCCTGCCCTGGAGAGTCTCTCATGGAAATGGGATGAAGCTCAATCAATTTTGGGAACAAAAGGGAGCATAAAGATCCTGTAGTTGAATCCAACACATAGCACAGGCCCTGGGATTCCTCCTGTATTGATCGAGGGAGAATCAGAAAGAAACTTAAGCTGCAATCGTGGTGGAACAAACCCAAGCCAATTATTCCCCTCCCCAGCTCCTGTTTTATCTTGCACTCCACCTCATGTTTTATGAAGGTATTCTCTGGAAAAAAGCATTACACATTCCTTCAGCTGGGAAAGTGTTTTGGGGGCCTCTTCACGAAGCAGATTAAGAATTGATTTGTCTCTGGAGCGAGCTCCCTTTGAAAGCATCTTCCTCAGAGACAAATCGGCCTTAATCATTTAATACTGCATGACTCAAAGGCAGAATCATCGTGTAGGTTTTCTAAAACTCATTTTCTACCATTTCAGCCAGGAAGGAAGTTAACAAAACACTGAGCAGAAGTTCAGCATTTTCTCTGCATTTCCCAGAAGCGCCTGGGGAATTATTTTCACATTACCTGCTATGAGCCAGCTCGGGCTTTTGAAGATTGGGGTGAGCTGATTATACCCAAATCAGTGGAAATTTTCTTCCTCCCTCTAATTCACAGCAGGCACTTTTGTGCCCCAGCAAATAGTTGCCAAAATGACTTTTTTCTAGTGGTTGTTGTTTTGTAGGATCCCATCCAAACCATCGCACAGGCTCAACCTGGAACGGTGTGTCCAGAGCAAGGGGGGGATTGACAAAGGGGATGGAAACTGGTGGTGACCCCCAAGAAGGAGAGGGGCATCTATTTGTTGTCTTCCACTCCCTACAGAGGTGGACAGCGTGGAGATGATGGATCCAGGCTCTTCTTGGAGGCACGCAGTGAAAGGATGAGTTGGAACAAAAGAAACTTATTAGACAGAAGAAAAAATGTCTTGACCAGACTTGACCCTGGAGGTGGCCAGATGCCCAAGCAGGGCTGTAGAGAAGCACATCCTGAGCCTCAAATCCTGAAGAATTCAGTGGTGTTGGGAGGGTGGTTCAGGCCATGGATCCGTGCACAACACCACGGCTCAAAAGCAGGATTTAAAACCTTCTTCACTGAAAGTCATTCCCCCCC
>NW_008610039.1:0-10320 GCF_000691845.1 Merops nubicus
ATCACAGTCGGATAATAGGGAGTGAGTTGCATCCATTGCATCCATGGAAAATACGCTTTGAATGCTTCATCTAAGAGTGATTCCAGTTGTTGATAAAGCATCTCTCAGGCTTTCAAAGCTTGCAGTTGTATTTTCTTGTTATAATCCCCAACAACAACTTATTGCTGGTAAAAAAAAACAAACAATGATGTTTCTCAAAAGATATTACAAAAGCAATAGCAGGAAGCAAAATGAAATAGATTAGTATTGCAGAAGAAGGAAAGCGAGAGTACAGTTACTCTGAAATAATTAATGAAAAATTTATATTTATATATTGTACTAACAGATGAGTTTTCAAATATAATTTTTATAAAAATAATTCAAAAGTAATTTTTAAAAAAGATAAAGCTATATGGAGAAATCTTTCTGTGATGACATGAGATCTCTTTCACCTCTCAGCGTATTTTGTCTAATACAAATCAATATTGTATAAGAGACCTTATGATTTGATCTTCTGGCAGGGTCACTTATATTCCACCATCTGTTGTTATTTCCTTCCAGAAAACCAAATATACCTGAAAAATATTTACATATTTTATCATACTTTAAAGCATGAAGGTTTACTTCTCTGAATGTATTCTCTGGTCTTTCCTTTCCCTGAAGAAAGGAATAGGAGGAAATGTGGGGAGTTATTGCATTACTGCTCATAGGCATTTCAAACATTTTCCAAAGGATGGTCGTGTGGGGTGTGAGAAATAATTTAGCACAAAACCAGATTCCAATTAAATTTAAAATTTATTAAACAAACAAAAGGCAAGCAAACAGCTCTGGGTGCACCGAGAGACTCTGCTTGACCAAGACGCACACCATACAATCCCTGTCTCCGGCTTTTATTGTCCCTGCTAATACATATCCATTAACAGGTGGGTCCATGTAAATTCGTTCCAAAAAACAGGTAGATCTTCTCTGAAGCATGTTCTTTTCACCTCTTGGGGTCGCCTTCGCTCCCACCTGGTGGTTGTTGGATACAGTCAACAATCTTCCTGGGCTCCTGGTTTAACGACTTCAGGTTCCATGAATGCCTTTACAAACTCCCCTTTGTTTACCATTAAGTGGCCATTAACAGATTCAATGCAAGCCAGCACAACAACAGCCAAGTGACAACAAACAAGGAATCAGAACTAATTACCTTGCTTTTTCTCCAGGCCCGTAGCTATACAAAAACAACAGAACCACACCTCACCATGGCACCCCAGTGTGATTTTATTTTGACATGAATCAAGTGAACATATTTCACATGGGGTGTTCCGTTTTCCACTAATTTTCCATTTGTTTTACACTGGTCATTCAAGAACCTCATGAGATTGCACAGCTCTGTCTTATTAGTTGGATCAGTCTGATTATTAGTACTAACTCAATGAAAATTAGTACAATATTTTGGATCTTCATGCTTTTTAATTTCCTTCTCATAAGAGTACCTGGGGGAGGAAAATTGGTGTATAAAAAAACCCCGAACAAACAAACAAACAAACAAACAAAAACAAACAAATAAACAAAAAAAACCCCACCCTTTTAAATTGGAGTTACCATTTCAATATGTTCTTGAATTATCTTTCTGAGTGCCTGATCTAATTGCTCTGTGCTTTGTGTACAAGCAGAGAAAATAACCTATAGCACACGGTTTTTATAGGAGATTTAAACATTGTTTATTCACTGCCCTGTACAGCTTCAAAATCTATAAACTTAAAATTTATTTCACATTGCTAGAAGACAATAGAAATTACCCATTCTAGATCCCTGTGAAATTTCCTGTATTTTCTGTAGAATTTATTCTAGAAGTCTGATTGATTTCTGGAGCAGATTGCTAATAAATAATCTTAGGAACTGAGGTCTTGGAACAGAGTACAGGAAAGGCAGAAATGAGCTGAAGATTCACTGAGGGTATTGGTCTACTGACTGCTTCTGGTGCTTCTTTACAACATAATAATGGGATCTGGTTCCTTTCAGAATCTGCCTCCAGCATCTACTTTGTTTTAAAATCTATCATGTAGTTATGCTGTTGGCCCATGTTATATCAACTTCACCATAAATTATATTCTCAGTTTGAAGTGATCTAGACTCCTGCAGGAAAAAAAAAATTATGGACTGTTTTAATTAGAAAAATAATGCCATTCAGTGTTCAAATTTTTACTGCAGGGTGGAGGTATATTTTTTTTTTTTTTCCAGGCCTATTTTGAAATTTAAGTTGTTGCTTTATCTGAAATATCCAAGCAGCCTTTAGGTTGATGATAAAACTCTAGACTATGTTGTCCATGAGGAGCATTGTAAGCACTGACCTGGTGAGTCACAGTCTTTTGTCTCGAGTCCTGTTGTGCTATACTACAGCAAAAAGTTCAGCAAGAGTTTGGGAGATTAATTTTTTTTCTCACTCAACATATACTGTAAAATGTGGGTGTGAAGGCACTGTCAGCAGAGGTGGGATTGATGTGTTTGAATTTGCTCAAAATGTGATGGAAGCTGAACCACGATCTCAACTTCCAGTCTATTTTGTAAAGGGATAATCTTCCTCTGTCTGAACTTTAAGGGAGAAATTGACATTCTACCTTTTCCAATGAATCATTGTTTGCATATATTGTGGGTATGCTCTAGACAACCTGTGAATGTCTGGCATGTCACAGAGAACCCATCTAACTGTGGCTTTTCCTTAGGTTTGGCATCAGCTAACTGCTAAACTGCTTCAACATTTCCAGACAGGATGCATGTAAGAAAGAGTTTCACAACCTGTCCTATCCGCAGAGCCTACTTTCTGTAGCTGCAATGCCCGACAGTACAATTCCAGGATAAGAGCAGAGTGTCATGGTTTAGGTCCAGCCAACAGCTAAGCACCATGCAGACACTCACTGTCCTCGTAACCTGCCCCACCCCTGGAGGATGGGGAAGAGAACTGGAAGAAAAAGACAAAACCCTATGCACTGTGTTAAGAGGAGTTTGCTAGAACAATCCAAAAAGAGCAGAAACAACAGTAGTGGCAATAATGCTAGTGAAATGATATATAGTGATTGATACACAACACACTGCTCACTGTCCAGAGCTCAGCAAACCAATTGTCATACCCCAAACCTGTTTTCCAGAACAGCCTTCCTCTAACATAGCAGGCATCACATCAGTATGGTATCAACTATTTCTCTGGCTGGCTCAGCTGTTTATCCCAGCTGTGACCGCGCCCAGCTTCTTGTGGAAATTAGCTCTGTCCTAGCTGAACCCAGGACACAGATGTCTTGAGAGTACAGCCAAAAGGACCACATCAAAGACCTGTGGAGCACAAACAATAATCATAAATGGTCAGTTACTGACTGTTAAAGGAATTCAGCCTTGAGATGTGGTGTTGCAGGCTGATATTAGTGGGCTAGGGGCTGTCAGGATGCCCCTGCGACTTCCTCCTCCCCCCAAAGGGAGAGGTTTCTGGACAGACTGAGGGCGCACGCGCGGCGCTCACTTCTCACAGAGGAATGGCCACTGAGGGACCGTATCTTAGAGGGTAGATTGGAACACTCCCTCACCATGCTCACAAAGTGTTACTGACACCAATGATTAATGTACAAATTATTCGGTTTATTGAAAGTCTCCACAAATTGAGGAGCCAAGGTTCAGTAAAGGTAGTCTAGGTATATCAAAAAGGAAAGTCAAGGGTACTACTGTCTGGTAAGTGTACTCTCCGAGGGAGAGGTGTAGAATCAATGGAGGAAAAGGATAGGAGTTGAGCTCAGTGGAAATGTAAAAAATGTGTGTGTGTGTGTGTTTTACCATCCTTCTGTAGCAAGAATGTGGCTTGGCAGGTGGTCCACGGCGGGCGGGGGAAAGGGCAGCATCCTGGTGGCCTGGGCAACCCCCCAGTAACAGACAGGCAGGCTGGCAGACAGGCAGGCACAGCAAGCTCTGGTCTTAGTTCAGATTCTAGCAGGCAGCAGTTCCTCAGGAGCAGGCAGGCTCCGGCGAGTGACAATCCCCCACTGGGGATGGCTGCAAGCACCCCCCCACCCCCACCCCCTTCTCTCTCCTCTCAGGCAGCAGGTAGAGGTGTTGGCAAGCTCAGGCAGCTCCAAGTATTGCAGCAGTCTGGCCAATGCATAAGCTCTCTGGCCTGCTCAGCTAGCTAGCTCTCTTCTTATAGCAATCACTGTCCATATTAGCCAAGTAACATTGGCCAGGTGCATACTTTGTCAAAGGCAGTCCTTTAGCCTGCTGTTTATTTTTCTGCCACTTCTTGTTATGCTTTTATGTGAGTCCATCTCAGTTTGTCCATGACTACATAAGCAAAAAGGCACTTCGCTTACTCTGATGGCTTGAAAGGCATTTTGTTTAGTCGTATGTGGAGGAAAGAGGGAATGGACCATTCCTTACATGTGGGTGGGACCAGTATTAGGGTGTAGTGAAGAAAACAAAAAACCTTTCAGCCAGTGTATGCTAAACATCTCATGTATGGTAGAAACACAAAGGAAATTAAAATACTCCAGTATTATCTTCCAATTTAAGGGCATTGTGTCTGGTCAATGCTGCTATTTATCTAGAGTGGGTCTTGTCTTATTTTTATCAGGATAATACTGCTTTGTTGGGGTTTTTCATTTGGTGTTTGGTTGGTTGGTTTTTCTCATGTAGTTGGGTAAAGTGCATAAGAATTCTAAAGAGCTATTTGTTTGCCCCCATAGGTTTTCTAGAAAAACGGAACACTAACCCAGTAGAAGTGACCCGATTTACCCATATGTCAGACCAACACCTTACAGGAAAGGATGAGAACAACCATGGTGAGGTTTTGTGGAAAGGGAGATGATTTAGACCAGTTTCAATTGCTACTAAAATATTCTACAATTATCCTTCTGCAGCAATTAAGATTATGTAAATTGAGATCGCTACATCCTTAGTCCTCTCCCCACCAATTTGTGGTTTGTCTCCCCTTCCTGACCAGTTGGTGAGACAGTTCAGGAGCAAGAAAGATGGAGGTCTGCCACCAGATGAAAAAGAGTGGTGATCCATACTCCAGCTAGCTGCCTTAGAGTGATAGGTTTGATATATTTTTTTTTTTTCTCTTGTCTTTCAGTGCTGTCTCATTGTAACTATCAAGTTCCAAAACCCAGATAAGAAAAGGAACATTTTTTTGATTGTTTGTTTGTTTGGCTGTGGTTTTGTTTTGTTTTGTTTTATTTTGTTTTTTTGTTTGTTTGTTTGTTTGTTTTTGTTTTTGTTTTTGTTTTAGGTTAGGAAAATGTAAAGAAAAGCTAGTGTGAAATTTGCTGCAGTTCTAATATCACACTGACTCATAGAGCTAAGAAGTATGGTAGAAAAAAAAATTCCTTCAGGTGGCAAAAAAACAGAAGTTAAATCACTCCTTTTTCTGTTGTTTATAATAAAGGTAATTAGCACTTAAGAATTTAGCTTGTAGCCAGGATCAGGAACCATTCAATGAACTAAAGACAAATCTGAAGCGGTTGGTTTTATTCTCTGCATTTTCAACAAGTAAAGTTTTTAGTCTCCATGTTTTCAACAAGTAAAAATTTGAACTGTTTCACGTACTGCTTTTCTCTGAGGAAAGATATAAAATTGTGTGTGTGTGCTATTTCTTGAGTGTAAAATGAGACTTAAATGGATTTTTGCCTAATAAATATGGAGTACTCAGGCCTGTAGGTCCAGGTAAATACTTCTGTGTATGCTGTCACAGAGCTGAAAGCCTTTGGGGACATAAAGCTTCTGTTTCTGGACAGAAATGCAAATATAGCCATGTCTTTAAGAGTAGAAATGCTAATATGATGTCCAATTAGGAAATCCAAAAAAAAAAAAAAAATCTGTCTTCTTGTTATAAAGCTGCTACTTTTACTTTTTTCTTGGAATTTTGTGTCTGTGTCTGTAGCAAGGAACTCTGAAAACTCTTAGAGATCTCTGAACTGATCCAGTCTAGGGATTTTAGATTGCCAGTTTTCATGCTAGGAGCCTTAGTACTAAGATGAGCTGTATTCTGCAACTAAGACTTGTATCAAAACTTTTCTAGTAAAAAATTTCTGATGATTAAAAATTTTTATCTCATTTGAATTTCCAAAATACAATATCTCTTCATTTTCTTACTCTTTTGGAATTTCTGTTCCAAGGAAATATTTTTTTTTCTGAACAATTGTAGAGAGAAATATCCTTATAAATCAAGCAGAATTAAGTTAAGTCACTGACATATTGGTTTAGCATTTCAAAACCTGGTGATAGCCAAAGAGTTAAGTCATGTTCTGGTTTGTGTGAAACAGAAAGAAATAAAATGTGTTTAGTGTCGTAAAACAATGGCAACGATCTTGATTTAAGGTGTTAAGCACAATGCAAATGTTCTGCACTTTGTCTCTGCTGTCATAGTTTGTCATAGATTTTTCTGTGTAACTGATTTGATTCCTTGCACTGCCAACTGTCACATCCGTGAATGTCTTACACTGGATTCAAAGACATGTTTGATATTGGTAGAGAAAAGGTTAGGGAGACTGCCACAGACTTGCTGGAGTAAGCTACTCACAATTCCTGTTTCTGCAGCGAATTCTGGTCATGTTTAGTTTCTGAATAATCAGTCTGGGGATAATGCAGAATTTTTTAATCTAGCAGAAGGTATAAGACAAGTCACTTAATGATACATCACAGCATCTTGCACTGAACAAGAGGATTTACATAGTCAGGAACTGCTTCTTCAGCACAGCCTGTACTTTTGAATCCCAAGTAGATGCAAATCTTTTCTCTATGGGCAGGTGTGATTCTCTAGATTTTATCAACAGAGAGGCTGGCGTAGCCATTCTGAAATAACTGTATTTTACTATAGTTTCCTCAATAATTTCCCCTCAATAACTGCTTTGTTATTGAAGTGTTGGGGTTAAACCTCCAGCCCTGAATGAGGGTTGGCATATGGATGATGCCCACAACCAGGACCCTCCTGATTGGTTTTCACCCAGGGTCTGGCCAGCCTTAGGTGGGAACTGATTAGGAGATCATCACCAGGTGCCTCCATCTTCCATATTAACTTGGAGGTGGGGCGAGAAGCCACCTTTATAAGAGCAGACTCTGATTGCAGTGGGGTTGGGTGGTCTGTCTATGCAGTGTCTGTGTGGGTTCTGTTTATTGAAAGGGCTCCCTGACTCTTCATGGCAAGTGGACCTCTCAGGGTGGTGGGGCAAGATGATTGGACTGATCACATGGGTCCTTCCATCAACCAAGGCATGGTTTTGGAGTCAGCTCTCTCTCTCTTCTGTATACCCTATGCTGTGAGTGAGTGTATTGACTTATTCCTCTCTCCAGTGGTCTGGCATGTTGGATTGTTGGTCTATGATTTAAGTGTGGAGGGAAGTTTTTGGCTTCTGGTTTGGCTTTTGATGATAATATCCTTCTTAGTCAGGCAAGCAGTCAGCAGATCTATGTATTGATCATATACCTTAATCAGAGTGACCTAACGCTCTCTTTTGATCATTGACTGACTATATCAGAGGGCATAAAAGTATTACTGCCACACTGGAGTACAAAGGTATTCTAACAGAAAAATGATTTAACATTTTGTCTACGTAGACAATTAATGAACTTTTATGAGAGGAAGCTCAAAGTTTTCATTTTAATAATTAAGACTTACCAACTCTAATTTGTCACAGAACACTCACTGAGTATCATGGCACTTGTGAGCAATGTTATCTTATCTACAATTCATAGGAACAGAGGAAATGACTTTCAAGGTCATTTCTGGTTTCTAAAATTCTTAATAAGGGTTTTGATTTTCATCTTGTGCACCATCAAAGTAGTGGGTTTTTCAAAACTTAAAAGTGGTGGTGGGGGTTTGATTCTTAGTCAGTTATGTAGTTGACAGATAACTTCCCAAATATATTAAATTTGTAAAATCTTGATATGCTTCTCTTAACATAAATATCAATATGGGTTTTGTTAAGTTTCTGTGTGATACAGTGCAGATAAAGACATGAGAGCACTGTGACAGATAAATAGTTCACTACAGCTGTTAACCTCTTATAAGAAAAAAAATATTTCATAATAAGGGAAGAGATGTGCAAAACCAATCATGTTTGTTTTACATGGCTATTATACATTACTTTTACATGGTTATATGCTATTGAAGAGTGTATTTTTAAGTATAATCAAGACCAGAGGAAAAAATTCAAAGTAAATAAAAATCCTTATAAAGAATCAAAACAAAGCCCATCACAATAATGGAATAATGTAAATCTTAAGGTAAAGGAATAAATGAGACAGCTTTTTAAAATCCTTTCAGTAACACTATGGTTCTCTTGAAATAAGCAAATTAGTGAAGTATTAACTGATGGATGTTCACTGTGTGCTAGTGACAGGCCAGAAACAGGTAAAAAGAGCAACTGTATTTTACAAAAAAGTTTCAGGAATGAAAACAGGGAAAATGATGCAATATGCATCAAGTACCTGAATAGGTATCTTTTTGTAGTGTTTACAGGAGGAATTATTTCAGTTCTTGTTGGGAAAGGGATCTGGAGAGAAGATGCACGCTCCATACGGGTCCACAGTTGAATCAGTTTATTGCAAAGTATTACAGACATTTATAGCAGAGAAGAGACAGCCCCCCGAACCCCTTAGGTTAACAAGCCTGTTCACACACCTAAGTTGAGCCACAGATTGGTAAAAATCAGTCTATCCACTCTGCCAGCCTTTAAGTAACTCATAGAATTGTTGCATTTAGTCTTGCCGATGTTTAACGTTCTTGTCTGGGAAAACTGCCAACAGAATCCATTGTCTTCTAAATATTTTGGGTATTCTCCTGTTTCAAGGCCACTTCACAGACTTTCTCAAGCCTACGAGAAACTAAGGCCTGTACTGATTGTTCGTGTTAAGCAAAACATATCACCACGCTCCGCCAGTCATGATTACACAAGTTCTCCTATTTCTTCATAAAAATGGTCTCGTGGATATAATGGGACTAATGATAAAATTCCAAAAACTCCTTTTACAGAAAGCTCATTCAATCCTTTACAAAAATTTGATGTAGTCCAATATTCATTAGGGTACTGTTAATATCTCCATTATACAGGTTAAAACTGAAGCAAATAAAAATAAGATGCTGTACTCTGGACCCCTGACACATTACTGTGAACAAAGCTTTGTCCAGGGGAGCAAATACAGTATGGTATGAAGCAATACCCATTCCTTTATCCATTTACCTGTACTGTGGAAGATATTTTCTTCATGGTTGTTCAGGGCACAGACTAGAATACTGTTACTTAGTCTGACCATTAAAAGCCTTTACTGCAGTTCAATGACATGAGGAGGTTTTAGGTCAAACACTGTTCTGTATAGAAGTGTCGTTACATAAAACTTGCGGCACCTGTTTGTCTTTGGCATAACAATTAGGTTTTGCATAATCTCGGGAACTGAAAAGACTTTCAGGAACTCCTTGCATGTTATCTTTTTTACCAAGCTAGATTACAAAGCACACATCTCAAAAAAAAAAAAACAAAAAAAACAAAACAAAAAAAAACAACAAACAAACAAAAAACCAACCACAAAAAGCCCCCAACAAGCTCTCACTGATAATTTTAAAGTAACACAATAAAATAATCATATATTTTCAACTTCACAACTGGTTAAAGGGCAAATATATATGAATTGCAATTTATGATGCTATCAAGGCATATTGGAAAATGTCAGAATTTGTGTTGATAGAAGTGATAACAAATGCAGTGCTCACATCTCATTCACCCTGTTATAGTTCTGTTGCACCTACCATGTAACAGGAGGTGATAGCTAATAGGAGGTATAGATGTATCATCTTTGTTTCACCAGTTGACTTTGGAATCACAGGTAAAATCTGCTGGGTATCAGTACATCTTTGTTAATGCGTTGCCTAATGCAAGAAAGATAAGACTTTGACCTTCTTGCAGTGAATCCATCCTTGCCATTAGAATTCTGTTTCATACTTTACCTGCTGCTTGTCTATCTGCTGTCCATTTTAGCTACGATTACTTTTTGTTTCTCTCCCAGAAACAGTTTCTTAGCCACAGTGCTGCTATTAACCACTATGCTGCTAAAATGAAAGATTGTGAAATGGTTGAAGGTTTACTCGTGTGTGTTTTTGTTTTGTTTTGTTTTGTTTTTTGCCACATGCACTCTTGCACTGAGACACTGTAGACTAAGAAACTCTACCATGCTACTTTTATCTGGGAACATCTTCCTTAACAGAACAATATATCCATTGAAATATTTGAGATGTTCTGCAAAAATGACTTTGAGTGTCTTTTCAGTTCCAAAAAATAAAACACTATATATGTCTATATATGAAATATAAAAATGTATTTATATGTA
>NW_008610040.1:0-53621 GCF_000691845.1 Merops nubicus
AGTTATTAAAATATTAATTACTTATTAATCATTAATTATTATTAATGATAAATACTAATAAAATAAAACCTGTTACAAATTTTGGTAGCTTTATTTAGACAAATCTGCATTTTTTTTGCTTGTTTTGGGAATTTTCATCAAATACCCAGGATCTTAATGAGTCAGTGAAGATTATTCCTACTTTATGAGAAAACATTATACTTAACTTATTTTAAACATTTTAACCACAATGACAATCTACAGAACTCTGTGTGAGCAGACCATGCTTCAGAAAGATTAAATGGTTAGGAACCTTTCACTAGCTAATAGGAGTCCAGACTGGGAGGACTCAGCCCAGCTTTTTAGGAAAATGTACTTACAATGCACGTTCACAAATCAGTTTTCTATTTAATGGAGTCCTATGTTTTTCTTCATAGAGCAGTTCTCTATATGACAAATTACTCAGTAGGAAACAAGTTAATTGCATTGGGAAAAATTAAACTTCACTAATGTTGTGTGCATAAAAAAAATGTCATTCCATCATGAGATGCTGTAAATTCATTGTGTGAATTTGGTTGGGTTGTAGAGAGATTCAATCACATTTGCAGAACTGAAAGGATGACTCCTAGATATACTGATGTTCCTAGCTACTACAGGCTTTTCCTTTATGGTCCAAAGTAAAAATGTTTAAATTCCTCCCTGTGTTTTATGGGAAGACTATGTAGTGAAACTATCATCAAGGAAGTATCCTTGTGTTTCTTTGTGATATATGGTTGTGAAGCTCAGTAATTCATCTGTCTGGCAGATCACTGAGCAGAACATTAGGGCAGTCTGTTCTGTGAGAGATGGAGGCATGAATGAGCTTCTCTGTACTCAACAAGTAGACGTATGTTATAAATTTCAAAATATTTCTCAGGTGTCAATAGATCTTAGTGAGATCAGTGCTCAGGGTATGTACTAGAGTGAAAAAACATTGTAGTGTTAAGCAATACCCTGGTGTTAAATGTACATCCATCAGAAAAATAAAAAAAAAAACAAAACCACAAAACTTTAAAAAAATTTGAGGAGCCCTTGAGCCCTTCAGAAGACCCAATTAAAATTTTATCCAAATTAATTCATAAAATGAGGGTTCATCTATGTCTAAAAAATAACAACTTGCCACTAAAAAAGTATGATTTAGTTTTCCTTGTGTGATTAAAACAGTGATTTTTTAATTTTTCTTTTTTTTTTTGTGATAAAAGTTTAAATTATCTGGCTCAAAAGCAGTAGGGAAATATTAGTTCATATGTGGAATTTTATAGAATATTTTGTAATAATGAATAAGAAGAGACTTTGGAAAGCAAAATATTTTAAAGGTTGTTTCCCTGCAGTGCGTATAAATGGCGAAACCTGTGTACATTCTACAAAAGAATGTATGGTACAATATAGAAAATATTGTTTTGACCTTCTAGCACACAAAAAGATTAATCAAGAAGAAACATTTGTCATCACATATTGGAATAAATTTTCACATGTAGTATTCTCAATATGAAATAATCTCAAAACTGCTACTCAAAGGAAAATGGAGATAGATTGTGTCTGTGGTCTTTCCTGCCAGTCCCGGTCCTCACTTAAGGTACAGAAATATTGTAGATAGGTAGAAATAGGCAGTTATCCAGTAAAATGGGAAAGTAATTTAACTCTTTCAGGGGCCTAAGATGGAATTTTACCTGAAAGGAATGTGATCTGCTAGGATTGTTTCTGGATCTCTGAAGGATCCCACAGAAACCAATGAAAAATATTTCCACACGTATGGGTTCCAATTTCAGGCTTAGAATTCTGTAGAACATTTTGAGCTTACAATAGGGAACTAGTAATTTGGGAAGAGGGGTTGGGTGTTTTTTTTTGATATTTGGGAATTTATACTATAAAAATAAAAACATTGTGTAGCAGAAATATGGTTACTCCAAGCAGGAACACTGTATAAGCCACATTCACTGCAATCTGATATTACTATGTTACTATTATTACACAAACTACAGAATAATTTATAATTAATATTTTTCAAAATACTCTAAAAATTTTTTAAAGACAAGTTTCATCATTTTTTTTTCTTAATTTTGGGCAGTTATTTTAAGCTCCCAAGGGTACTGTCAAATTTTTACAGATGTCTAATAACATTTGAGTGGTTGCTGTCATTCAGCAGGCATGCTTTTCTTAACTCTATACCTAAATATCTCGCCCTCCCTTGAGAAGGTTTGATCTGTTAATTCCTTTCTCTTGACATCTTATTCTATATTTCAGATATGCTTTGGTAAAGGACTGTAGTAATAGCTTTGGCTTTAAAATTAAGGCATTTTAAGCATTCTGTGCTCTTTATATCCCTTTAAAATTAGGTTGTTAATTTTATCAGTGTGCAACCTTGTAAATGATAACAGTTCCATATAGTTGTTAGAAAATTATGTTTAAAAATACAATGGAAATGTTGATAAATTCTTAGTGCTGCAGCACTGCAGACTGGAGAACAGAAGAGAAACTTGTTAAAATAAAGAGGTTGCTTATTTATATCAGTAGTAAAAGGACTTTGGTTTGATGAATACTTGTTCATACATTCCTAAGTTAATTCCTACGCTAGATCTGAGGATACTCAGCTCTGAAAACCAAAACCAGAAAAACACCCTTGTCATACAGATAGACCCACCTCTTTGAGAGGAGGGAGTAGAGAGGGCTCAAAGGCAGACTAACAAATGATTCACAAATCCTCTAGAAACTCCATTGATATAACCTGTCAGAATTCAAACAAGATCTAAAAATGGGAAATAAATATTATGTATATTTAAAAAATTGGTTTAGATTTTGCCTTTTGTTTCCAGATGTGGTAGGTTCAAGAAAAATAATATGTTTCTCAGAAAAATCAGTGGTTTTAAAAGAAATAAAAAAGTGATGTCATTCTTTAAAGCCTAAAGACAGCTTTTCAACTGTTTGTATTTTCAAAAAGAAGTTGGTAATCAATTTGTTAAGAGTTGATGATGAAAATTTTGTGAACTGAGAATATATTTGAAATAAAGCTGTTAACAAAAAAAGTTTCCTTTTTCATAAAAAAATAGAACTGTATTGGTAACTATTTTGATAGTAATTTATTCTTAATTTTAGTTCATTACTGAGAAAATATTTTTCTATGCTATCTTATATAGTAAACAGTGATGCTAAAATTATGTCAATATTTTACTTTGTTTTAAAAGTATTTCAAAATTTTGAGCGACATTCACTTCTGTGTTTTAACCAGATGCAATTCTGAAGTCCTTCTAAAAACTGAGTCCCTTATTTAGTGACTTAGTGATTGAGATTTTAAATGAATTTTGTTGAGAGTTACTGACTGATTGTAGTTGTGGATCCCTAGTAAAATGGAGCCATTTAGTACCAATCTCAAAAACCTCGATCTGTGCAGATGGCTCAGGGTAAACCCATGGGCAAACTGCAGTTCCTATATACAGTTCCCTCATAGCAACTCTGTCTTACTTGCCAAAGGGATGAGCCAGGTACTATTTTCCAAATGGGCTTTCCCTTCATGCATTAGAAAAAAAGGCCCACAAAGGCCAAATGAAATAATTTGCCATTATTTAAAGGTGTACTCAAATGGTTCAACCCAAACACTTAAAGGCTGTTGGACATTTTAATGTTGACTTTGAAAAATACTGAATAACAAATTCACAAAACAGCACTTGTGTGCTCAGGATAAGGTAGGCACAACATAGATGTGTACTAAAGATTTTTTTTTTATTGTAAGTTGAAATGCTTGAGAGGAAAAATATTGTCTCATATCCTTACTGAAAATACGCTAAAATACGTAACACACATCCTATGGGTCACAAAATGCCAAATTTTAATAAGGATGCAGTTGTACTGCATTATAAATATTATTAAAATGATTAAAAAGATTGCAGTAAGAGGTAGTTAAGAAAAAATTATAATCAGACTGGTGTAGTAATAAATTATTGAATTAACATTTCTGTGATTCCAAGATTAATAGAAGATGGAAAAATGTATGCGGTGTCATATTTTCCAATTAAGAAGCAAACGGTCCTCAAATAATGAAAAAGCAGATTAGTTGTACCCAAGTTATATGAGAGAAGTAATATCTGTGATAAAGCTTTTTTTTTAAAGTGGACTTAGTCAAATCTAAGAGATGTTATTAAAAATAACTGCTATTTGAACAGGACTATAGAATAATATGCCAGAAGAGAATAATAACAATAAAAACAGAATAATAAATTTCAAATACATGATACAATAATATCAGGCGCTTCCAATAAAACCTTTGAGGCCTAAAGATAGAATTTACTTTATCCCAAGGTCAGAAAAGTGGTATAGTTTGTCCTACATTCCAGAAGTGGTCTCTTTACTCATTTATGGTAGGCAGCAATTTAAAGTGGCTTACAAGTAGGTAAAGGGTTTAAGTTCTCTTTTTATACCCATTAGAAAAGAGTATTTCAGTGAAACCTGTCAGCCTTTTCTGTTGTTCAGTAATCTTACAAAACACTTACCATCTAGAAATTCAAAATAATGCGTTGATTGGACTAAACTTTCTGCATTAAAGGCAATTGAAAGGCAGATAACCTGCATAGCAAATTAAAATATATAACAACCACTTTGGGTTTTATATGTAAACATGGAAAGTGGATCATTTATTCAAATTGTCCTTTGATATAGATAATGAATAACAAATGAATAGGTTTGCATCATGGATACTTGACTCAGGATTCAATTTCTCCTCCTGATTAAGTTAATATCAAAAGGCTCTCAATTGTTTGCTAACAGCTTAAGTCAAAAGAGGGAATAATTTCCTAGCTCACTGGAACACAGTTATCTAAATTGCAGTTCCTGTGGCCCACGGATTTAGCACACCATTCTTTCTGTGGCAAAACCCTGCCATTTAGTATCAAGATCTCAATTTACATTACACAGAAAGGAAATGTTGTGATCTAGTGCCATGGTTGATAAAATTCCTAGATCAGAGAAAGTCAGTGCTGAATTCACAGCACTGTTCCTTGCAGCTTGTGTTTGTTTTTTTTTTTTTTTCCTTTCATCTAAATACAAACCCAAACTCTTATTTATGCAAAATAAAAGCATAAAGCAAGTTTTATTGCAATAATTAATGCTTACTTGGGAAGTGAGTACAGACATAAAATAACCTCTAACCTTATTGTCAGATTGTGGGGCCTTATAAGTGGCTTTTCAACCAATGGATCAAAATATCCCTTTCTCAGATTGGCTGAAATCAGAATAACATAAACTGAGAACAGTTACTGGTCAGTAATCCCTACTGTGTATTTAAAAGTTCTCCATTATAGAAATATTAAATATAATTCATAGGCAAATTAAATTCAGTAATTTATTACATTTGGAAGAAAATATTTTAGGTTTTGAATGCTGAATTAAAAAGAAAAAAAAATCATCAACATTGGTTTTGTAGATTCTACACCAAAATCTTCATTAAGAATTAATCTGTATTATTCATAAAAAAGCCTGTCCTATACCTGCATTTCTGGTATGCTAAAAAGCCTGCTTAAGTCTGTCATTTCCTTGGCAAGCCTGCTTCTATGAAGATGTTTTTGAAGGCTGCTCAATTCCTTGAACATTTGAAACTAGTCAAGAAATAGTGTTTCCAAATACAACTGTGAAAAGACAACCCCTAACCAGTAACTTAGGGATTCCAATGATGTGTCTTTTAATTATATTGAGTAAAATGTTATCATATTAATGATGTTATCTGCCTGGAAGAATACAGCAAACATGCAAATACAACATACACATAGTACTTCTATAGTAAGTATTGTTAGTATAGCTTATCTGTTTTTAAAAGTTACTTCAGAAATTAGGAATCCAAAAGCAGAACTAGATAAGGTCTATGGGTGTCTATGCATTGCTAATTCTTGTAATGTTTAAGTTATGCTTCATGAGTTATAGCAATGTTAGTATGTTTGTGTTTAGTGAGTTTCAAGAAAGATCTATTTTTTTCCACCTAATTAAAGTATGTTTTAAGTATATTTAAATTAACCTTACATAGTATTATTTGTAATTCTGATTTTTATAAATATGTGCTAGCAATGAAACCCACAACAAAAGACCCACAATGAAACGTAAAAATGGAAGTGATAGATTGTGACGTTCTGTGAATATTTTGGTTTACATTCCTAACAGCAATTTTTTTTTTATTTTTTCTTAGAGGAGTGTAAAATAAATTGTTTTTATAGAAAGACTGTGACCTGGGAACAAGCTTTGTTATTCATATCATTTGAGAAAGCTATGTTTAAAACTTTTGAAAACCTTTTGATTTTCATATTGTTTCAGTGTGCACTTATAAAATGTTAACCTTTCAACCTTTGAGTCTACTGTGAGGCTGCAGTAGTACCCTTTAATTCCTTTAGATAATAATTTCAGTAAACAGAGGGCCAAAGGGAACCAGCTGCAATACCATCAAAACCCAGGAGTTATTCATTATCTTATTTTCCACTAGAAAACAGCAAGAAAGGGAGATGTGGAATGGGTTTTAATCCCTTAAAATATGGAAATTAAGTTTATTTTATTGCAAATAATCACTAGAGCACTGTGAGAATTTCTTTAAAGCAACCACTTAAAGGAGACATAATCTTGACATGTAAAATCAATTATGCATATTCTGTTAAACACAGGCACCATCTTTTGCAGATTCAGTGCTTAATTGAAGACTGTCTATACAAAACAGTAAGAGCAGTCTCCTCTACCCAGTTACAACAGAGGTAGAATTTCTAAATGGAATTTAAGCTTTGTTACAGGCTGAGCTAAAAACGAGTGACAGAATGTGATTACTGAGGTAAAAGTGAGTATGTTAACTCAGAAGTATAAATCACAAGGTTTGAAAACTTTAAAAACAGTGTAAATTGCAGCCATGTTGAAAGTTCTGATAATATAGTTGTTAAGTTGAGTTTGTGTATTCAAATGTTTTGAAAATAGTTAAAACATTCAATTGACTTACAGAAATCATTATTTAATGTAAATATATGGACTTAAGTTATGAAACATGGCTTTCAGTTTAGCTGTTTTCAGCTCTGAGGGTTAGTAATCATAAGGATAATTTTGTCCTTTTAAGATTTTTCAAGCAACTGAATATCCTTCATAAGATATATCTTCCTTCATTTGTCATTGCAACAAACTATGTGCCTTTTAAAACTGAGTTAGGAACAACAATGGCAACTTTGTCTTGATAACTTAATAAATGCAGGGTAAAAGGGAAGTTCAAGTCATTGTGACTACTTTAAGGCACCTTTTAAAATTTTGTCACATGTTCACAGTTAAATGATCGTAAGACATGACAAGAAACACCTTTATTTTATTTTTTGGAAGAAAAAAAATCAAATAGCACTATAACTTATGCTCTGATTTTGAGAGCTGTTAGACCTAGAAGCCAAAAAACATGTCTGATGAGCTATCACAGCAACACAAAATATTAGTGTGCTGATAGGATAAGAAATTCTCTACAGAGAATTCAGTCATGGGAGATTTTGATTTAAAAAAAATTGTGAGGGAGAAGATGGTCATGGAAATTAATTTTTATGCCTATAAAATCACACAACCAGAGTGCACCGAAAAAGCATGGTAAATATCACATTGCTATCACAGAACATCATTGGATAGTTTATTATCAATGCGAAATAATAACATTTTATTGTTAGCTTACAATTACAATATTATAAATCCAGTAATGTCACTTCTTTTCTGTTATTTTCTTCAGAGGATATACAATGAAAGTCATCACATTTATCTATACAGAGATGTAGTAAACCAGAGAAGTAACCAGTTGCAAGAGATTTAATTCTGTAGGTGAATCACAGAACCATAGAATCCTTTAGGCTGGAAGAGACCTCCAAGATCAAGTCCAACCATCAAGCCAACACTACGAAGTCCTCTGCAAGAACAGAATCAGAATCAGAATCTGTCAGGGTTGAAGAAAGAAATAGAAATTGCTACTTAAACGCAATAGAGAATAAAGCTTTTCAAAAACATTTATTTTTTTAATTTCTGATGTTCATTATTTTTTCATAAGCAGATTTTGAGTAGTAACAATAGGATCATATTAAAATAATTATAAACTCCTAACCTTTGGAATGAATACTTGAAAAGACAGAGGGACAAGTTATATTATACCATTACTCCTCAAGAAGATGCACAATTTGTCATGTTCAGGAAATACGGTGGCTTTTGGAACACAATATGTTTTAAGTTCTTTTCTGCTGCACCCAGTTGGTATTTCTGCTGGACTTGTGGGTGCCTTATTTTTTTTTGTAAAAAGCCTTTATAAATTCTTTGGTATCACTTTATTGCAAACCAGAAGGGGAGCAATATAGGTGTGCCAATCAGTTTCCCTTTCCAATACTTCAAATTTAAATATATCGTATGCATCATACACAGACAAACCATGAAATACGCTTAGAATGAATGAAGTAAATGTCTAATCTTCATTTGGCTGTAATTTATCTTGTTGTTTGTGTAAGTCAGATATTATTCATTTAAGATGAGGAATCTGGCCCTTGAACAAAAGACAGGTTTTGTGAATTTTTGCTGACTGAGGAATATTTGTGTTCAGCCCGGTGGAATTGCTTCCTATTTTTATTAGGAAGGAAAAGAGATTAAGAGTCTATTGAGTATGTTTTGTAATTCTAATCTTTGTTTATCAACTCATTTGCATCTTATCTCCATGAAAAATTCTGCTGTTAGAGTTCATTGTCTCTCATTTAATATAACATATTTCCTGTAGTTTCAAAGCAAAAACAGTCAATGAAAGAAAGTGTATAGTATTTATGTTGCGTATTTTTAACAACTTTCTTATTAAAAAAATGAGGAAAAAAATGTGACAAATTATTGCAATTTTCCTCTACGTATTTGCTTTTCCAGAAGGCTCAAACCTATCATGCATATGCTAAAATTAGCCTAGGCCTAGGAAATTTGGCAGAGAAATTGTTAGAACAGTATTTCACAACCACCTGCACTTTCCTGTTGTGAATTTTATTCCAACTGCTAAAAATATGCTTGCGATTAGCAGTGATTTAAGAGCTATCAGTGTATCATCAGTGCAGGCTGGAACTCTGAGAGGGGATAGATAAAGAGAAGGAGCAGCGATTATGACCTCCTTGTTGAGAGTGACTCTTTTCATCTGTGTAAAGTACATCCTGCAAACAGGGAGCTGTGCTGCCTTGGAGTATTCTTTAGAAATCATCTGTCTGAAGAAATAGGAAGGAAGATCTGGTTAACATGAAAGACATGCAGACGGTCCTAAAGCTCACATAACAACATTTACTGATAAACTAGTTATTAGAATGTAAGGTAGGAAAATCAGATCACAAAATAGTTTTCCTCATAAAAGGAAGTCTACAGTAATTTGAAATTAATAATAAAACTTATATAATAAATCTGATTTTGCAAACTATTTTTCAGTTTATAAATTGTGGTTAAAATGGGACCTGGAAGAAATTAACTTATATTTAGTAAGAAAGGCCACTAAGCTACTTTCAGTGTTGGAATAAATATTTTGTCATCTGATTTGTTTTCTGTAGAGTGCACAGTTCTTCTGTATCAGTCATCTTCACATTCTAAGTCATATTATAATCTTAGGTCCTAGTTCAGCAAAAAGCAAGTGAGTACCTGGACAAGAATTAATTGACTTATTGATAGTTTTTAACAAATGGAATAGCATATACCATAATATATATGTATATATATATATATATTTATATTTAATTCTCAGAAAGTCCTGATACTCTCTCATTTTGCAGTGTCGTTCTGTACGGCCATGTGGCCTGAACCCTTTTTTGTTCATATTGGTGCTATTTTTGCTCGCAGCACTGTGCAGGAAAGAATGGCAGAGTAATACTGTAATAAATAAGAATGTTCCCATTTTGGTTTGGGTTCATTTTCCTGAGAAGGTATTGTAGGAGAAGGCATTTATCAGTTCCTTACATGGCTTTACCCTACCTTTGCGATGCAAATTGGACAGATTGCTAGCTTAAGCAAAAGTCTCATTTGGGGATTTGGCTATGCCTTGGGTTAAATTAACAATTTTAGGCTGAAAATATCTTGGAAAATAGGTCAGAGGCTTTCAATGTGTGAATGAAAACTGGACTAGGGGCAGTATGTTGCTGTTGTGGCTCATGCTACACTGAAGTTACACCATAACTGAAATGCTTGAAATGTCTTTGTGCATTTAATAGCTTACTTGGGTGCTACATAATTCTGCTGTTATGACTCCAGTTACTGAATTTTTACAGTTCTGCCTTACTGAGGAGCAGTCACCTGCTGTAAAAATGCATAGGTGTTGATCAGTAGATGACAAATCCAGGTGCTGGGCTATGAGGCATTTGAACATTCGTGGTACTGCATTTCGTTCATCTGCAGGATAACATTGTGTGAACTAATCTGGAAATACCAGTGCTTCTAAGATTGCCTCTTTCTAGCTATTTCTAAAATTATTTTCACAGCAAGTTTTTATAGATTATTATTATTTCCTGTCTACAAAACCCACTATGTATTTCACCCACGGGAAAAAAAATAAAGTAATAACAAACCAGGAGCTTTTAATCAGCTGTGGACTAAAAGGTAAGCCTAAGAGATGTATGCAATGCACAAGCTAATTTATGGAACTTCTTTTACAAGAAAGTCAATTCAAATTAAGTTCAGATACACACCAACTTATAAATTAATGGAAATACAAATGAATTATTCCCAAGGCCTAGCCTTCCATGGTCTTTTTCTCACATCTCTTTACATAGTGTAGAATCCACGTTCTTAGGTTCTTGCAGAATCATGTAATAGGTGTGAAGCTGTTATACAGTCATAAGAGTTCCTTCTGTACCTTTCTAGCTGTAGTAGTTTATATTTAAAAACTAAGGAAAAAATTTACTCAGTGTAAACTCTGAGCTGCAGGTGTGTGCTTTTCTTGAAGAAGCAGATATCTATGAGTTTGGACAGAATTCTCCAATATTAGACTGTTGAGTATACTGGCATTTGGTGGATGCCTTCAGCTGAAGAGATCAAGCTGTTATGACGAACAAAATCAAAGGTGTAACAGGCACTTCCTAGTTTTATCAAATATCTTCTTTTTAAGGTATTCCACATAAACAAAGTTGTTAAAACTAGTGTGAAATAGCTATTTTTAGTGTAAGAATAATAGATTCTTTCCTGTCAGTTCAGTTCTCTGACAAAATGCCATGCTGTTCTATGATAGTATGAGTTATATTCTTGCAGCTACTGATTATTTTGAAGTAAATTTAAGGGCATGAAATGACACGTTTTTTCTTCAATAGCACAAAATGAATTAACATTATGCAATTTTGTTTGAACACCAGTATACCAAGCCAAGGCTAAATCAACTGTTAGTTGCAAAATATTTAAATTCTTTATTTATCCTTATTTTATTTCAGTTTGAGTCTCTTCTCATGACCATTAAATTAAATATCTCTACTTACATTACCTCTCGTGTGCAACTACAGTAAGAGGAGAGAGAGAGATCTTTTGTCAAGGTTTTTTTGACTTCAGGATTGAGAATATTTAGAAAAGAGAAGCAATAATATGAAATAGTGGTTCTTGCAAGCACTGACTTACTATTCTAGGTCCTCTGAAGCTTAGAAAAGAGCTGTTGACTATGATGGGGAACTGTCTGGTTTTTTGTAAACAATTGCAAGAGACTTAAGCAGGTTTAGTGAATGCAGAATGAGCAAGATTCTTCATTTAAACTCTACAAAAGTTTTTTGCACTACCAGTAATCTTGGCCGAGATTAGTAGGAAGCATTTCCATAAAACAAATGGACTGTGTTAGAAAAGTGCTTATCAAAAGCATACCTTAGTTTTAATGGAAGATTTGGCAACTCCAAAATTAAGTTTCCCTTAAAAGTTTTGTCTGAATTCTCAGATGGGCAATGAGAATTCTACTTTCTACAAAGTATCAAAAGAGTTTGATGTCATTTGACTGTGAAAATACTTGAGATCTCAAAACATGGTGTTTCTAGCAAACAAATTCCCACACAGTTCTTATTTCTATGGAGAATAAGATACATCTGAATAATATGACATCCTAAAGAGGCAGTTCTGTCCTTACACAGAAATATATTCTCAAGCCATATTAATTTTTGCTATAGTAAAGCAATATTTCCATGTGTTAGTTATCTGTTTCTCACAAGAGATAATATAATATGCAACGTGCTGTTGCAATGAACCTTGATCCCAGACATTTTTTAGAAGTTACACATTTTAAATATTTAATTGTGGGTTTAGATGCACAGACTACATTGCATGTCATTTATTCACACACACACACACAGGTAAGCTAGCAAAAAGACCTTTCTGAGTGCTTTATGTGAGTAAGAAGTAGTCAGCACTAGCTGATTTCTTTCTATTAATTGTGAGTCAGATTGGAGAAAATAATTTGTAACATCAGTGCAGATGATAAGGGCAGTGCAATATTGCATTACTGATGCAGGCAGTAACTTTGTTCTTCAAACATTTGGGAGTCTGTGATGTCTGCAGAGCAAACTTCGCATCAGAGTAAAATGCAGGTCCCTCCTTAACTGACTACAACAGGAGTGCATCTAATAATTATCCCACAGGAGTTCCATATATTACCCACACTAGACAGGATAATCTATCCATTAAACAGACAGCTTATCTCATACATTAGTCTGTGTGTTTAAATTAATTTCAACAAGATGTGAGGAAGAAGTTCTTCACCATGAGAGTGGTGAGACCCTGAAATGGGTTGCCCAGGGAGGTGGTTGAGGCCCCATCCCTGGGGGTCTTTAAGGCCAGGCTGGATGAGGCTCTGGGGAGCCTGATCTAGTGGGAGGTGTCCCTGCTCATGGCAGAGGGGTTGGAACTGGGTGATCCTTGTGGTCCCTTCCGACCCTGACAGATTCTGATCTGTTTTAGCAGAGGACTTTAGAGCCCTAATGGCTCAATGGTTGGACTTGATGATCTTGGTCTCTTCCAACCTAAAGGATTATATGATTCTACATCCTCCTCCATTACTTTTAATTTCTTTTTTTTTGGCAACATTATAACTGTTTTCTCAGACCTGCTGCTTCTTCCAAGTTCAAGGTAGACATAAGGTCTCTGCTGCTATAATATCTCCTTCTCTGTGATCCCAACAGTCTAAATTCCTTCTGAAGATGACCTCTTCTCCTATGTTGATTTCACTATCTTTCTCAAACAGTTCTTTTCATACCCCTCTGTGGTTTTTTATGCTGCATTCTGTGTCACATTGGTCCAATCTTTTCTTCTGCCGCATCACTTTTAGTTCACCATTCCCTGACCTCTTGTATTCTGGCCATTCTGTGAAAAGAAACCAATCTATAAGTTTTAAAGTATTAGATATTAGAGGGGATAAGATATTCCAAATGCTGCAAAATTAAACACTGTCTCATGTTGAATGTACTTTTGATCTGTAGATAGAGAGTGAGAGTGGTCTAGTACTTCGTTCTATTTGATATAGAATTTTCATATATTCCATTGAAATTAAATACTTTATCTCCTTATTTAGTCCCAAATTTGTTGTGCTTTATTGAATCCTTTGTATATCTTTTAGAGAGGATGTTTAAAGTGAGGTTATGATACTGTATTGATGTTCAGGATGACCTTATGTATTAATGCTTTAAACAAGCACTGTAAAATTTCAAATGCTGTGCTACTTATGAGATAAAAAATTGAGTGGAATATCTTCTCTCAGCTATGACAGCAATAATTGTAAATCAAAGGTAGGTAAAAAGGTTACAGTCTTGCAGACTATCCACTAATCACAAAAGGAATCAATCTTTTCCTTATAGTCAGGAAAAAACAATAAATTTTATTCTTTGCTCTTCTATTATTAGGTTTAGTACAACAACTGTTGTGTACATGTATTCTAGGATCTTCCTGTTCAAAATTCTACAAAGAGATATCTATAACTGCTTAGTAAAAAAAAAAGTAGATAAATATATTGGCAAGAAAATGTAAACCTTAAAAAGGAGTTCAAAATATCTGTAATAAGAGCTAATGGATTTAAGATGTCAGCTTAAATGATGCAATATATTACAGTGAAAAAGTTACCACTGTATTGAGACTGTACGTTATTTAAATCCTAGTTATCAAGTTGTTTCAAAGTTTTTCACTGAAAGATGTTCCAAATGTATTTAAAACAATTTATCAAAAGTAACACCCAAGCAAGACAGAATTTCTAGAAGAAACAAACTTGTTTAGAACCTCAAGTGCATGTTTAAAATTGGCACATATAATTGCGGTACAGAAGATGCCATTATGGCTGAAAAATATCTGACTTGCTTAGCAAACCATTTCAGTTGAGTTTCATGCCTGTCTCTCCTATGGAGAATAGAAAAGGAACATGGCAACTCAGGCTGTACTCTTCTCAGGACAAATCTGTAGGAGTGATAGTTCTCACTGGTATAATAGTCTAATGGTGCCAGAGCATTCCTCAAGTAACACTTGATCACTCTTAGTTTCAAAGCAGCACATTATTCCTCTACTTCTGTCTTGTTCTTTCTGGTTGCCTGCTCTCCTGCTTCTGGCTGTTTACTGGTTTTACTTCCAAAGGAAAGAGGCAGAGATGGAAAGTGCTCCTGGCTGTGGGATTAGGACACTTTCTAGAGATATGGGACACCTGAAGTCTGTGATGCTGAAAGGGGCCAGATCTGGTGTTCTCCAAACGAGGGATCTAGACTAGTGAGGTATAAAGTGGGCAGGACCACATCTACCAGGATTACAGCAATACCACATTAATTAATGGTCTCAACATGTCTGGCTCTTTAGACTTCTTTGTGGGACATGTGCAGGTACTTTCTGCCTAGATTAAGGTCACAGGAGGGCTCTATGCATAACATAGGTGCCACAGCTCTTTAGAAGAAGCCTTTATAACTGGCTAAGGGATGTTCTTGGGAGCCACCTAAATAATTTTGCCCTTAGAGCAGGCCACCTAGATTTCTGTTCAGGTTCAATGTCAAAGTATTTTAAATGCAGTGGACCTTGTCATACATTGTCTTTATAAAGACAAGCCAACGATATTTGGAAACTAAAACCATGCAATGTTTCTTCATGCTAAAGAAAGCATTTTTTAATGGATGTGAATAAACAACCCTAAATTACCTGTGGCCTTTCACAGAACTACTAATAGCTATCTCATGTTTTGAAATACCAGAGGCTTCTGAAATTTATGGACAATGCATGGACAAGGAATTACAACACAACAAAAATAATGAAAAGAGACTCTTGAAATGTGGTCAAAGTGGGTATTAAAATATATGTTATTTTGCCATTAATGCACTTCAGATTGGATAGTATTTTCTTTGTTGCGTTTTAGCTGGAAAGAAGCTTCTAATGCCTAACAGAGGCTTGGCATGTGATTTTCATCACATGAGGTTTCATCATATCCTCTCGTCTCAGTTCAGATATGTTGGTAGACCCATTAACCTTTCCAGTGAGTAATAGGTGTCCAATTTCAAGTACTGTTGATTGATAGCTGGATTTATATTAAGACTTTATAAAACAAGATAAACTTCAAATTAAAAAAAATATAATGAGGTAAAGCAATGAGGTAGTGCGTATGAAATTCAACGGGCAGCCACCACTGGGTTTTTCTCAGCTCTGATGTTGTGTTTCTTATTTCAACTATAATCATATATGGATATCTTGTTTCTATTTCAGTAAAATAGATGACCTGACTAGACTGAAAACTTAAAACATATACTGTGATTTATTGCTAAATTTGTTATTAAATATTTTGTCAGTCATCACAGGTAGGGTGTTTTTTAGGTATGGATTTTTATGTATAGGAAACTTGAAATTTCCTAGGAAAAAAACTCAAGTTGTAAATTATTTCCTTTTTAATTACGAGATTCACTGGTAGACAGCAGCAAGCTCCAACTATATAGACCCATGATTTTTTAAATTTTCTTAAAGCTGTGAAGTAATTTGAAGATGTGCTTGCGGAAGTTGTGTTCCCAAAGAAGAAAAAATATTTTGTTTGGAATAAAAAAATCTGTTTATAATTTACAGTAATGTATATAAAACAAGGATCTGCTATGTATTGATTCTGTGCTGCTATCCTAGGGGCAGCTGGTGGTTGTACATGGCCAGCTGGTGGTGGTATGTTGCCCAAACAGGCTGTGGAGATACATGCTTAGAGATATTAAAAAGCTGTATGCACACAGTCCTGGGCAGCTGGCTCTAGGTGGCCCTGCTTAAGCTGCAGTGTTGGACCAGTTTTGCTCTAGAAGTTCCTTCCAACGTAACCATCTTCTGATTCTATGAACTGTAACTGGGCCAAGATTATGAAAACTACATTTCTGTTGAGTTCTGCTTATACTGGAGCTTGTTACTATTCTCACAGGCTGGTGAAGTGTAACAGTAAGCTTATGGTATTGACTGTATATGTTTAAAATTCTCACATGGATGCTTCAGAGAAAATAATATTTTGAAAAATACTTTAGCTACCTGAAAATTATGTGTCAGGTTTTAACTAGTGGACTAAATTATTTATACGGTCATTTGGAAATTGATCTTATATATTTTATAATAGGGAAATGGTACTCTGGAGACACCTGATGCATTTTTTACAGGGAGCATATTGACTAAATTTGATTGGATTCCTATGTATTAGATGGTTAAAGTTAAGTAATTTGAATCTTCTCTCATCTGTATAATAGTCTATTTAAATGAATGACTGCTTACTAACTTAATTATCTTCACTTATTAAAATTTACACATATAGTACCTCTAATAGTGTAGTCAAGAAGGGTTGCTTCTGCATTCATTTCAGTATTATAGTAAAAAAGTTGATGGTTAATATGACTCCACTGTAATTCTTTGTAATCCTGAATTTGAAAATCACTTGTGATTGTTCTCTATGTATTTTAGGATGGCCTTTTTAAGGGAAATATATGACAAACTGTTCACATCCGCTTGAAATATGTGTTAAAAGATTTTTTTTTTCTATATTAGGTTTTTAATAGATTATTAGGTAACACTTTTAAAGTGTAGTGAAGAGCTGGGTTTTATATAATATCTGGCTATTGCAAACCTGAAGTGACAGTAATTCAGTACGCTATACAGAGTTAAACTGTCTTTGGGATAATTCAGCAGCTTTTTTATTGTAGAATATAATTAATATTAATGCAAATAAACAGTGTTTAATTATCTAACTGTGCATTTACAACAGTTGTTTCGCTTGTGTTTCTCAAATGTAGCTTTATCGTTTTAATGAACCGAACAGTTAACTAGCATGCAGTCCAGTGCCAAACATAATTTTGTTGTGAGAGATATAGTCAAATTCAATTCTGAATTGCATCAAGACAGCAGCACACTAGACAAAGAGAGTAATTATAAAACTCACCCTAAAATTCACATCTAGAGCCTTGTCAATTCAATTATTATTTAGACTTTCATGACTGTATTGAGTTTTTTCCATTGGTAATGGAGAGACCCTGTATGGAATTCAGTGGTGCCCAGTGACAGTAGAAGGGATAATGGACACAAACTGGAACACAAGAAGTTCCACCTAAACACAAGAAGAAACTTATTTGCTTTAAGGGTGACAGAGCACTGGAACAGGCTGCCCAGAGAGGTTGTGGAGTTGTCTTCTCTAGGGACTTTCAAAACATGCCTGGACACATTCCTGTGCCACCTGCTCTAGGTGAACATGCTTTGGCAGGGGGGTTGGACTAGATGATCTCCAGAGGTCCCTTCCAGCCCTACCATTCTGTGGTTCTGTGATTCTGTGATTCTAGATGACACCTAGCTGAGTTTAGGCGTCTTAATATTGACTTCCTTTCAAAATATGTTTTTTAGTCTAAAAGTATCTTACAAACCTATATTTCTTTCAGTAAGGGAGATGACATAATCTCAAATGAGGAAATGTAAACCATAGACGTCTAAATTTGTACAGTTTAATTAAACTTTACATTCTGTTTAATTTAAACACCAATGTTGCTGAGTCTTTGTATGTAATGTTGCTTTATTAAAGTCTTCAACTTTGTTGCAAGTACGAAATGCTTATAAGCAAACACAAATGTTCAGAAAATATAGTAGTATATTTCTCTGTAGATCAAGGAAAATGCTTCCATTCTGCTGCACTGCTTAGGGGTTTGCTTTTTGTAGAGAGAGTGTATGGACAGGAGAATTCCCAGGTAAGCTATTGCTGTCCTTTCCTAGGAGATTCTTGTAGAAATTTTATTGAGCCTAAGGTTGGCCAGACACATTAAATCCCCAAGGTATCACAGGCTCAGTCCTCAGATCTTGTTGCAGCCTGGTGAACTTTGAGGGATGGTTAAGGCACAGGTGCACGTGAAAATATAAGGAAGAAAGTTGATGCATCTTGAAAGAAAGCAACAGGCATCTTCAGAAAGATACAAAATAGGTTTTCTTCTTTGCTCCACACATTTTCTAACCAGATGAAATATTTGGATATCACTCCATCATAAATGGTAGAAAGATGCCCTTTACTCATACACTACACATTTTGTCTCTCTATTTTTTTATATATATATTTAGTGTGTGTTTACATAGGGAGGGAAGATTCCAATTTTAATTCAGTATTTGTATAAGCTTTTATGTTGAAATTGTTTCCACTAACCTGCTATTGGAAAAGGAGAATTTTTTTAGATAAGTGACTACTGATGATATGCCTGCAAAATGCAACTATAACATCATGATGCAATCCATCCCACCTACCTTTAGATATCTGCAGTATAAATAACTAAAACTGATGTTACCCTACACTCCTTTTATAGTCAGTAGAGAAAAAAATGGGCATTTCCAGAGGGCCATTCATCTCATCTAATTTAAACATCTACTTTAAGGTAAGAATAGCTCCTTAGAAAGCTCTGTTTCCACTTACTGTTCATGTAAGGAGCCATGAATGTTTACCTCACAGCTCTTTCCACAGTACCTAAACACCCAGATTTGGACAGATGCATCTCACCATCAGTCTTTTAAAATTATTGTCTGGTTCTACTGAAAATTAAGATGCAGAACTAAACTGGTCACAGTGGAGACTTAATTCAGTGACTTGGAAAGTGGCAAATGAGAAATTCCAAGCTGTTGTATCACAGCTTCTATTGCCTTTAAATAGTACAATGCATTTAATCCTCTGTTCATGATTTAAATATTTTTCTTTTTCTTGCACATCTACGCATCCTAAATCGCCGGATTATTTCTGTTTGTTAAAATGTGCTGTGAGTTTTTTTTTTCTCCCCAGTGGTTCTTTCAGTCACATCTTTCAAACACCTAAAAAGGAAGCTCATGAGAACATTCCCTCACGCTGGCATTAATCACAGCAATATAAAGTATGGAGCTATTGATTGCTTATAACTGCATCTTTGGAACATTCAGAGCCATTGTGTTCACAACATGATGAATGGACTTGCAGATGGCTTTGGCTGTAGTGGTCGTAAACTCTAGTTAATGGCTGAATTAATCTATAGTAAATGAATAATATCCTTTCTGGCTGTTCCAGGGAATAAACTACTTGTCACATTTTTTTTCTGTTTTTAAAAAAACAGCCATAATTCAAGTAAGTACATGTGTCAGCTTCCCAAAATGTGGAAAAGTGCCTTGTATAAATAAAAGGTTTCACTATTAAGCCATTATGTGAAGAGTTTCAGGAATAGCAAATAAGCTTACATCCAATAAGCATTTCATCTTCTGAAGTGAAAGAAAGTTTTTTTTTTTTCACAGGCATTCTATGAAAAATTAAAAGGATACAGATTTTTCTGTGTTATAGGTGACAGCTTTCAGAAGTCTTCCTGATTTTTCTTTTTTTTCTTCATTCATCCATGCATTTTCTTTCTTTTTGCCTAAACAAGCATGCAAAATTCAATCTTGGGAAGATGTAAAAGAGACTAGTGAAATCCCACCTGGAAAGTTAACTGTTAACTGACTTTAAAACAAATAAGCAACTTAGCAGGCTTCTACATCTAGAGCCAAATTTACATCCAGCTTTCTTGGATTCTTTGAATGGTCCATCTTCCCCATCTTTCTTACCCCTCTCTTCATTCCTCTTCAGCTCAAAGGAAAACAAACACTTAATTGTGACCTTTTAGGTTTTAGTCAACACGGCTTCTTTGTTCTGTTACCTTAATGCCCAATAATTGTTTTTGCTGTACCTGCCAACAAACAAATCCTGGCAGTGAAATTGGTGATCTCACTCTCCAATACCGCTGCTATCCAGTGCAGTTTGGAACAATGATGAGTCTTCCGTGTGTCTTACTGGTTTTGTTTCATTCATAGAAAGTTAAAGAGCCCCAGAGACAATGTCCCAGTGTGGGATGGGTGGGGAAAGGGTGCACCAAAGGATCCTTCTCTTAGCAGGTCCAAGGAGGGGCAGCATTCAAAGACAGGACTCACAAAATATACTTAGAGATTTAATACTTGGTAGTATTTTCATGCAGAGGGCAACCTTTTGAGGACATCTAGTTATGCACTGACTGGTATGAGAATTCCAAAGCAACAATGCTTCATATTTGCTTTTTTGCTCAAGTATATTATCACTAATCAGTGACTAGAACTGCTTTCACAACTGCCTTCTGCTCTGGTTCCTAATATGATAGCACTGAGAACACAAATAGCTGTGAGTGGTTAAATTGGCAAGACTGCAGAGCATATTACTGGCTGTTGCATCATACTGCTGCTCCTCTATTTAAATGACTGAGTGACAGAATTTGTTTCCAGTCTGTTTCTTAAATTACTTTCTAATTATAAGACGACGTTTTATAGTTTTATATGTTTGATATTTTTCCTGTCTGATTTTCATCACTGGCCTTTAAATATCTCAGTATCCCACTATGATTTTCTGGCATTGGAGTTGACAACCCATGCATTCATACAGAGTACATCAGCTGGGGATTAGTACTTATACTGGGTAGAATGCTTTCACTTCTTTTTTTTCTTTCTATCATGTAGAATTCTCATGTGAAATCCCACTTTTTTCAAAGCAGGAAGGATTCCATTTCGTATTCTCTGTTTGACATTGAATTCATTACATGTAGTAATGCAGGTTGAAAGAAATACAGGTTCTGAAACAAATGACTAAAATTTAAATTATAGTCTGTAGTAATCTGTAAAGTATACATCATAACTGCATTATTACTTTCAAAAAACCTTACAGAGGCATAGATATATGCATGTCATCAGTGTGGGAACATCTGAGCTTAAGTGAACTGGTAGTTGCTGGATGGATTAGAGAAGAAAATTTTTTTCTGTTGGCACCTCTAAAAATCAGTTAAACAATGACAAGCTGATCCAGTGACACTGCTATTGACTCTGAAAGAGCTGTAAGATCAGTATTCAGTGGCATGATAAGAATCATGGCAACAGTCAGATTAAGAGTGAAATCTAAACAATTATTAATAATGAACATGTACATTTATAATTAATCTGTTGAAATAACCTTTTTTTTTTCTTAAAAATGAGATGTGAGAGTTGCAAATAACATTTTGGAATGTCCTTTAATACACACTGCAGTCCATTAAAATGGAAATGCTATGATACTAAAGGATGAAATAAAAATATTTTCTTTTTTTTTTTTTTAAATTGTACACTACTTCATTGCCTAGGGAATGAAGCACTATCTTTTTTAGGGAAGACAATAGCAGAAGCTGCTACTACATTTAAAAGAATTAAGTACTGGCAGGTGCCACAGCTCTTGACTATTTTACTCTCTTGTCTAGAAATAATACTGGGACACACAAAACAAGCAACCAGGGGAAAATGTGCATGTGCTCAGAGCAACAACTAAGCACAAGTCTGTGCATTAGGTGTTCATAAGCTTAGCAACAGAATGACACTGCTGTGTGCAGTTTTGACTAAAGGTATTTTCCAAATTGAAATAAATATGTTTCAGCTAGCAAAGACTACATTCCTACATGTCAGTCATAATATCATTCGTGTTAACATCTTTTCATAACAATTTCTTACTGTGACTGCCCTATCAGACATTACATTTTCAATAGCACCTCCTAGTCACAGGAGCTAACTGTTTTTCATGGACACCTCTGTTGGCAATGGATTTATATACCAGTAGCACAAAAACTGAAATTTAAATACAAAAAAAACAGTGCGTTACTAAAATTGAAATACAAAACCCCAGTATCACAAACTTTACTAAAAGTGAAATATGGGCCAGTAATATCACCTAAGCAAGATGTTAGAAATATTTTTAGTGTGCACAGAGATTATTCTGGCCAAAAGTATCAGAGGCTTTTTTGAAAAATTCTTAATTATTCTGAATTGACCTTTTGAAATAATAATTTTTTTTTAAGTTTAAAATAATCTCCATTTTATAGCTTGTATGGAAAATTTGATGCTAAGTTGTTATAACGTTTTGTTTTAAGGGATCTCAGTTGAGTCAGCTTTCTATTTTTTTATGATGTATTTTAGGGAATACAAAAGCAATGTGAAAATTACTTCTAATAACCTCAGTTACCTTTGAAAGTTTGATATTATGAACAATTATAAAGAGGTGGAAAAATAAAACAATGCAAATTAGGCACTTGGTATTTCTGGCAGGGTCTTTCAGCACAAAGCCTGCTTCGAATGTTCTCTCTAGTTAAATGCATATTTTACTTTATCATTGTGTATTACAAAGTGTCATTTATATTTAGTTTCAAATATCTAAAAGTTATTGTATTACTCTTTGTAAGCCTGTTTACTAGTTCTATGAACAAAACTGCAGTTTTCAAAAGGGTGAATTTTGTGAAGGTCTTTAATAGCATTTTCAACACCTGGCAAAGTACTGAATATTTTTGTAGATTTTACATAGCTGTAAAAAAAAATAATATCTATATATTCATAGCTTTAAAAGATATGTATGTGTATGTATTGAAATTCAGACTATCCATACTCTGCCAAAATTGAGATCTAGGTAGGCACCTCGACATGAAAAAGAAATTCAGGATCCTGTTCTCAGACTCTGCCTACTCTGGTATCACTTTCAGTTATTCAGCTCCCACAGTTGGACTAAACGTCTAAACCTGCGTGTGCTCAGAAACGTGTGGCTCCAAGAAAGTGGGCGCTGCCTCCCACCTTTGCTCCGATATAGAAACTGTGTAGGAAGAGACACAGACTCCACCTAAATCCCCAGTCATACTCAGACTATATTTAATATGTTGATAATATGAAGCTCCACAAAAAAATGGAGCAGAGATGTGCATTCGCATTCATGCTGTTTTGCAGAATTTAAGTATTTTCTTTAGAGCAAAGGCTAAGGTTTTAGGTCTTTCTCAGACTGATTTGATTCAGATCTTGGACCACAAAATAAGCACTAATCAGAAAAGAAGATGATGACTCATATGTCAATAAATAGAGGCTCCTTTTTGCTGATGTTAGTAATAAGGTTCTGACTGAAAAGTTCAAGAGAGTTTGGGACAGACAACAGACTACTACCAATTTCAGGGGGTATATTTTGGTGAGTGAGGATTCCTTCCCTGCACTTAGCCGTTCTTAGAGGGAAGCTATCATACAGCCAGTTTCTACTCTCAGAAACAAGAGGTACAAAGCTAGTTCTAACAGTGTCTGCTGCCCTTGCTCTGAATGGACAGAAGTGATTTGCTTAAGCCTTGTCTCCAAAATGCAAGGGAACACTGGGGAGACCTGGTGTCAAAGGACACCATGAGTGATACTGCAAGGCTGGGTTTTCTTTTTCCCTACTAAATGAAGTGGTTGCTTTCTTCTTCGCTACAGAGTTAGTCAGCTTGGATTCCCAAAAATGTACTTTTCATTGATTGACTACTGCAATTAAGAAGAAGCACCTAATAAACACAAGTGATTTTTTTTTCCTTTAATAAATCATCTAAAAAGTCCTTAAAGATTATTTTTAGTAATAGAGATGTCATATGGAAGATACATGGTGGTTTTATTGAAGAGCTGAAAGCACTTTAGCTAACTAGTGAGGGATTCTTAACAAGTCAGAAAGATATTGAATCCACACAAATAGAGGAGAATGAAAGCTCTGTACTACACAGAGTATTCTACACTCCTTATATATATATATGTATGTATTCTGTGTATGTATATACATTATGTGGATTTACGTTCATCCTCTTTACCCTGAACATGATAGAAAACATTCACTAATGCTTCTGAATGTGTTGCCTGTATATTAATGATGTGTTTTCTAGATGTATGTTTGGTAATGCTAATTTAAAATTTGGGGGAGATCTTTCATGTGAGCTCTGCAAGGGACTGTGTAGGGGACACAGTCATTGGAACAAAATACAGTAAAGGGATGCAGCACAGTAACCTTGCAACATACTTTTGAGATTTCAGTCCTCTCCTGTCAGTGCTGCCCTTAGAGAATCAGCTCTTGAGACATTTACTGTCGTTGCTTTCTACTGTGGGGAACTTTCCTGGTACCACAAGAAGTGTAAATGGAAAAAGTATACTGCCATTGACATTGTGGTTTGTTCATTTATTTATTTATTTTCCCTTCTATTATTCTGATTCCTGGTGTGTAAACAGATGCAACACACTTTGCAGATTGAATAGGAGCAGTCTAGGAGCATACCTAGAATGTTTCCAGTTATCTAAGCATCTGCGAGTGTTTAATCCTATTTTATGTATTTTTTGTACCAAGGCAGTGAAGAAATCACGAAGCATATTTTATTTTACTATATTTCTAAAATTAATATCTGTACAATCAAAATATTTTATAAAGATTTAATAATTTGCAAAAGACTTTTAAAATTCATCTATAGTATCTACATGTCAAATTTGCAGAACATACTCCTCATCTCTGCAAATTAAAGGGCTGAGAATACGGACACTTAGAGCCTGATTTAGTTAAAATTATCCCCTGCAGCAGTGGGTGGGTATCAGTTATTCACAGCTGAGAATGATTTTCATAATTGTGCAGCACTCGGCAGCTGCAAAATCCCTGAGGATGCATCTCACTCCTTTTTTCAGGAGCAGCCCGGGTTTGCCCTGCGTGGCACAGGCGGTTTGACTCCACGTCTCTCTCATACCCATCTCGATGTGGCTTTCTGGAGGTGTTGTTTCCTCAAGTCTTCCAATATTTTCAGTTCTTCAGAGGAAAATTGTAAAAGCTACAAGATATGCATAAGAACTGTCTCCTTAATCACTGACAGATCCATTTAGAACGACTCAATGAACCTTTAAAGAATGTATATTCTGTAGCTGACTCTTCATTTAGGAAGATCATTTTCCGAAACATTGCCATCTAGTGGCAATTCACACATGGAGACGATTACATGATGCTAAATTCTTTCTTTGTGTTCTGTTTTCTTATGTACTTCAGTGGCCAATAGTGACACACCACAGGTATATTTGAAAGCAGGAAAAAAAAAAAAAAAGGAAACTGAGAAAATAAGGCTCAAAAATTACTAATTTTAGCAGACAAAAAAATCAAGAAAACATTTACCTGCCTTGAAGCTGGTTTTATTTCTATGTAAAGTGTTATTTGGGTTTTCAATAAAAAAGCAGGCATTTAAAAGCACTAAAGATAAACCTGTATTCATAGAAGATTGCATGTCTGTTTTTCTGAAGAGAGCCTGAAGATAGGGACTTTAAAATATGTCTGACATGCTTCTGATCATTTGGAATGACAAAATTGTATTATCTGCTTGTGGGCAAATTTTAAAATATCAACATCTTAGTGCTGATGATTCACAGATATGTTTAAAATATGATTAAATAATTGGTTACTCTTATTTCAAAGAAAATTATCATTTTTCCAGGAGTTTAGACTCATCTGCTCCAACTAATTTCAGACCATGTGAACTGAAAATACTGTTGTTAATCACAGAAAATTGACTCATTTTAACAAATACAATTAGTTTTGATGAATGTTAATATCAGAAGTGATAAAGCTATCTCATCAGAAATGCATTTAAATGTAGTTATAAATGACAGGAGCTTTGCACATTTTGTCTTGTGCACATTTATGCACATTTTATGTGCCCAAGTGCACATATAATCATAAATTTATGCATATATATATTATATATGTTCATATGCACTGTGAAAATGCCTGAATGTTCAATATTGTAATTAATATATTAACAATTAGCCATTCAAATTTAATTCTTTTAGATAATGAAAAAAATTATTCCCCATTCCTACAGTAATTCTGCCTGTGACAGTTTTTGCAAAGCTCATTCAAGAATGAATGCCTGGAAGGCTTGGACTGATTAAAAATGAAGAGAAAAGTGAAAATTTGAATCTAAACATAGATGAATGTATGGCTTGCTTAGATTTCTACCTCTGATCTTTAAATGTCAAACGTGTCAGAAACCTGGAGTGACTGGAGCATCCCTGCTGTACTTTAAATATGCAGAAATGATGTAAATGTGACATATTTGATAATTTTGAAATTATCAACTGTAGAAAGAAATATTGATAATGTACAGTTGGTAACACATTCTTTGATGCATGTGTACACTTTCTTCACTAGCATCAGAGACTTCTATCTAGTCATTGAAAAGAAGGTACCTGAAAATATATCCATATGTGAAATGGCATTTCAGAGGTTCATAACTGCTAGCATGGCTACAAATTTGTCTTAACAATCAAAGTTTAAGGACTAAAACCCCATTTGAAACCTATGCATTTCTTTATTAATCATTGGGTGTCTCATCATGTGACTGCCCTTACCTCTGTGTGAGGAGAGCAGGAGTGTGAGTAGCACAAAGGTTTCCTTCACGTGGGTGCAGGATGACAACGTTACCTGTGAGTAACAAAGTGGAATAAGAACAATATCACTAACCCAGTCCCCTCCCCAAGACAGTTAGCCTGCTAAACTGCTCTTTTGTCATCAGTACAGCATCAAATAACAGCACAGATCTTGGCAGAAAAGTGGAGTTTGGTTAAATTTAATTGAATTATATGCAAATAGAGGGCTGTATGCTGATAGATACAATTTATCTTTAATATTTTATTAAGGTGGCTGTGTGATGTAACTGGTATTAAACACGAATAAGATGGATTTAATACATTTATTTACTTAAAAGTATATTAATAAAGTCTTGATGCAGATATTCTAGGCATCTTAACAAAAATGAAAATATAATATCACTGTAGTGCCAAGCACTCAAAATACAGTATTGCTCATAATTCAAGTGCACAGTAACAGGGGTGTGAACGACACAATAATCTTTGATACCTAAAAGTATTAAAATATTTGTTCTGCCACCAACATGTCTTAATATTATTTAGACAATACACTGACATGAGGATCTTGCAGCTTCCTGTTAGCATTTATAAAGATCAGTCAATAGTGTCTACCATTCACTGCTCGTTGTGGTAAGGAAAATGTCAGGGTATTAATATGAAGTGACTTAGCCTTGGGTAGTGCTGAGGGAAGTATATACTCTCTCTGGAAAAACAGTTTTATTCACGTGAAAATGAGGAAGATGAAAAATGGCTTGAGAACAAATATGTCTCCGATATATAAAGAAAAGGAAACAGTTTTCTGACTCATGACAGGTAAAATAGGTAATGGAATATGTGAGTGGGAATAAAGCAAAAGGAAAAGCAGTACTGCAGGAAGTTCAAGATAAGGATAAGTAATGGAAATTAAATGATTTAAAACTTGCAAAATCACATCTGGAATGGAACTCAAAATGAGTCAAGGAGATAGCAGTGGTACATAGCAAATACATTCATTAGGAAGGATTTAAGGCCAAAAGAGAAAATAGTATGGTGCTAAGGCATGCAGCGTAAGGCAAACAGCTGTGTTCCTTATGTTCTACATGGGAAGGAAATGATTTGTGAACTTCTGAGTAATTTTCTATTGATGCCTTCTGAAGCCAGGAATCATCTTTCATTTTGATTTTATGTTCAAGATAATGCAGAAAACCATGTACTTCATAGTATGATTTCAGTGTTCCATGCTGGAATATGCATCAGCTGGAAAACAGATATATTTAAATCCTCCTAAAGTATTTTTTAACTGTAGTGTTGTTTATCATGGGAGCATTAATAGTCTAATTGAAAGTAAGAAGTATTCTTCTGAGAGTTTATATTGCCATATGATCATACATCTTCCATACTATAGCTACTGCCTGCCAGTATTTGGAAACTAGGCATATGTTTTAGGTAATGGGAATAAAAGTTGGACAGATGAAAATTCTAATTGAAGATAAAATAATACGTAATGACTATAATCATGTTCTGACTTATTATTTGAGAACAGAGAAGTTTAACAGCTTTATAGCTTCTGATTTTGGCTGAAAACAGTGTTTTGCAAGGTGGAATTCTGAGTACAGGGCATATGATGTTTGGTATATATTGTCAGATTGTCTTTACAACTTCTAGATTACACAAGTCAGCACATACTGGCTGTGTCTGCCCTTTCTTTCCAAGGCTGTAAGATTGACTTTTTTCTTCTGTCCAGTATATTTGGAGGATGTTTCAGTGAATCTTTTATGAGATTTCTGAGGCAGTCTTTTCTGTAACAGTTTGAAACAGTCTCAGATCTTTTAAGTCCAATCAGATGTTGAATTTATAAAACTTCCACATTCACTCTCAGGAATAAAGAGGGAGCTCTGTCACTGCTGCCCTGCTCAGAGAAATGTTTCAGGTAACCCTAACCAAATTACTTCTATTTCAACCCCAAACCCTAATGTTAATCTGAAGATTTTGAGCATTTCCTGAAAGATTTTTTGATTGTGTTGACATGGAAGATCAAAACTTCCATTGACTTGTGCTCTTGGAAACTTTTCTTAGTTTATCACCATTGCGTAGCTAACTGTCAAGATTGTACTCCAAGATACCTTAATTCTTCACTTGTTATTCTTGAAAACTTTTTTTTTTCCCATATAATTTGGATTTTTTAAATTGTGTCTCTAATGGAGAGTCCAAAATTGGGCTTCAATTTTCCAGATCCTTCCCCTCTAGATTTTTGCAGTTCCCCAAACCCATCTACTCATTGTATCAATTAGTAAATACAGGACATGGGGTGTAGAGATAAAACATTCATGTGTTCATATTTCAAAGGAAAACCAACAAACACCTGCCCCCAAAACATGAAGACTTCTAACTAGTCAATTTAAAAAGAATAATCCAAATCACTTGAAAAAATATTAGGTATGAATAAACAACAAGAAATATTCTAGCATGAGCCTTCAGCTTATAAATCATTTTGAACAGCAGGAAATGAGAAGATAAGAATGAAGATAAGAACTAATGCTAAAACTGAAGGAGTATATACATTTCCATTAAAACAAATTGTAGTTGTGATGTAATCTCACTTTAGGTGATACACAGATTTCATTTTCTTCTTAAACAGATCTCAAAAAAACCCATATATACTGAAAAAGAGCGTCTGAAAATATTCGGGAGGACAGACAGAAGTTACAAGAGCAGATTTGTTGAGAAAAGGGATCCCCCTCCAGGCTGTGGTTTGCTAGCACACTCGTGCCATTGACACAGGGTTACTGTAGTTCCCTCTTTGAATGCTGCTCAGATCCTCCAGCACTCAAAGCGAGGTTTGCATCCAAAGAACTGAGCTTCTATTCAAGTATCTGGAACAGCAGTATTGTTATTTTGCTGCCTTCGTGGTTTTCCCTCTGCCAACCCGGCAGAAAGCTACAGAACGGAATGAGAATCGCCTTTGGCTTCCTCGGCAGTCCCGACAGAGTAGGCCCTGTCCCTGAAGTTGCACTTGAAGTATTGCTCGTTTGTGCTCATGAAAAGGAGCAGAGAGAAAGATAATCATCCCTAGAAGAGAAAGGGCATTGTGTTCTCTACGAGCGCTGGCCGTCGGGAAGGCATTTTAAGTTTTCCTCAATTTCTGCATACTGTTTTCAAAGATGCTTACAGAATTTTTGGACAAATACTTGGAAGCGTTTGAATTACTGTAAAATTTTCTCTACTAAATACATAAAGCATCTAAAAATAGTTAATGTGTAGCAGATGTAGTGCTGCATGTAAACAGTATCTTTATAAATAGTTATATAAGAGTACAGCTGTTAAAATTGTTAAAGTTATGTTAAAATGACGGACAAAACATGACAAATTTTTATATATTTATACTAAATATCTCTATATATTTTTTCTGCAATTTCTTACACCGTAAATCTATTACAAGCTTTTGAAGGGTCATTTCATTTCCCAGAATTTTCTAGAGTTTTGATAATCTTTATGAGGCAAATTCAATGCTTAGTTGTTCCAGAGGAAAACACTGCCATATATTTTTCTCTATTCTTGCAACTTTTTAAGAAGAAATGTGGAGGAAGTCTTGCACAGAAAATTTTCTGAAGTATAAGGGTTCCTTTGGAAAGATCTCTTTTTTTTTGGTTTTCTTTCACTGAATAAGTGCAGCAAGCTATTGTCTGCCATATTGACATACTACCTGCTTTTCATTTCCCAATACGTAGTGGTATTTCATAAAGGTTCAAGGCAGCCACTCACAAGGTGACACAGGGAACGAGCCTAAAAGCAGCCAGCAGCCTATTCTAACTTAATTTAGGTTAGTGAACGAACCCACATGAAACATCAGAAATTAAATTGTTCAGAGGTAGAATGTTATTGCTGAGACTAAAATTTGATGAAACTTTCACCCAAAAGCTTAGACACAAGTACCCATGAACTCACTTTTTGCTCAGGGTGCAGTTCATGTAATCATTCTTAGATAGCTAGAATTTACGGCATCTAAGTCTAACCTAGTCATCATGAACTCCTGAAAAATAATTCTTTTCATCTGAAAGTAGATGTCTAAAACAGGCAGGCTTGATCTTTATAGGGATTTATTTCCTCTCATTGATTAATGGTCTACAAAGACGTTTGATTCGAAAGTTTAACTTATATCAGATTAACCATATTTCCAAATGACTGACCGTTTCTCTGCTATGGAATTTGACTTCTTTAAAAAAGCCCCACTAAAACAATACTTTTCTAAAGTCAGATTTTCCATTATACAAGCCTTCTTGACTCTTCTTAATGTTTATGTAAATGTCCATTATACCAATTGTTTAGTACAGTTTCTACTCTTTTGTCCAGTGCCAGTGTCAGGTTTGCATGCTTTCAACTCCCTGGACCTTCCCCAGAACCTTATTCTTTCAAGGGAAATGGCCTGACGTTTGCCACATACAATTATACAGCTATTTCATCCTTAACATCTCTTTAGAAATCAAGGGGCAACCATTAAAAGCTGGGCATACCATTTATGCCAGTGATGTTCTGTTATTAATTTTGTCAACGTATTCTGTAATCTATTCTACAGTCACTTTACTTTTACATAGATCCTCTGATGAATCCCTGTGCAAAAAAAATGGTATCGAGGTGGGAATCTCCCCAGTTTCTTCAAAGTGAACATTAATGCCAAGAATTCATTTAGCTCCTGTGCAATTGCATGTCCTTTCTAAATGTTCCTTTTATGCTCTGATCATTAAGAGGACCTGCAGGCTCTCTGCCAGCCTTCCAGATCTTGATTCATTGGGGGGGGGGGGGGGGGGGAACAAGGAGTTTTTGTCTTGGGGGGGGGGGGGGAGGAAATAGAGAGACATTATTACCTCTGAATCTCTTTAGTAGCTATTTCTCAAACTTACTTTTTGGTCTGCTTTATCTGCCAGAGTTATTTTCTTCATTTAAACTCAGCTTCAGCTTTTTTGAAATGCCTTCCTGCTTCTAATAAGCTCCTTTACCCTGCTAGTTAGCCAGGCTTTTCAGTCCTTTTGTGCCTTTTCAGTGTATTCTAAAGAGGTGATGTACATCAGCACCATGTTTCCAGTGTGGTTTCTTCATGCTGTCAGGAAAGATTTAATTCTCCAGGTTGCCCCTTTTGGCTTCTTTTTGATGAGCTTTCTCTTTTTTAAACTTTATCTCTTTTGGACATTAAGTGCAACTCTAGAATTTCTAGACTTGTCCTGCATCTGCATTAATACTGTATCTAAGTACCTTAAGGTAAACATGTTGACACTTAATGATGTTAGTAAAGCAGTGTGCTTTTACTCCTGCATAAACACCATTGAGAAACACCAATATAGTTAATTATGGAACTGGCATGTTAGTCTTGCCTGGCACAGAGAATTTCCACAACTGTAGCTAGCCTTTCTTTCTTATGTCAGGTAGAATAACATAATATTATGTCTCTTTGTTTAAATTTTCCCATTATAACCTCCTGTCACTGATGATTACTGCCTGATTGATTGATGGATGGTTAATGGTCAATTTTAGATTTTTCCAGCAGACCAGCTGAGATGAGGAAACAGTCTTGACAGTGACTGTTACCCTCCTGTCTTTTCCTCTCTGAGATTGATTACATCTCTACTGCACAAACTGCAGTTTCTGAGGCCTCTGATCCTCCTCTTCCACTTCTGATTATAGTTTTCAATTTAGTTTTAGCTTAACAGCCTGTCAGCCAAATTCACTGGCACGTTCTTGAGGCTTAAAGCATTTTCAGCTTTTGGCTCAGGTTATCTATTGAAATGGTCAGCAAACAAGTGAATTGAATAGAATTCCACCACCATGCAAATGAATGAACTAAAAGATATGTGATTGAAAAACTTAAACACCCTTTCAATCACCTGAATACTGGTGTTTGTGAACATCAGAACAAATTACAGTGCAATGCTAAAAAAGCAGCAAGTAAATTCCCTTAAAAAAATAGTGTTTCCAATAATCCATTTTTCAGAGGATTTTAGAAAATGAGGGGTAAAGGTCTCTTGTATATTAACTATAGCATCATGTGACTGGTATTCTTTATCAGTTGCTGAGCAACGGTCATACTCTGAATTTTTAAACTCATTAGCAAGCTGAACAGGCTGGCATTTGGCAGATGCTATTTGATTTTGTTTGGAGGCAAGTCAATGGGGGAGACAGGAGAGGCATTGAGCTCATTGTGTTATCTTGCTTCTTTTATTGAATTCTCATGATACTTTAAACACATTTAAGGAGACTGAAAGGAACTTCGTAATTTTCAGTTTATTCACAGAACTTTTATGTGATTTATGTACTGATACAAATAAAGCACATGAGCCAAATTTGGTTAGCCTCAAACACATTCAAATCTGTACTTAACCTTTTCGTGGAGTGTTTCAGTCATTAGTAATGTCTGAAGCAGCTTTATTTGTACCCTCCAATCATGCAGGCAGGCATTTCTTAAATAGCTCTGGTACCTCATCCTTGACCAGGAATATATTTTCTTGTGTCCCAGTTGTAGCCCTTTTAATAGAAGAACTGTCAGCTGTTACAAATCTTTCTTAACTATCTGATAGCAGTGTGATGTGACCATGCATCCACAGAGAACTCACTTGTAATTTAAGACAGGGATGGCCAAATCTCAAAAGTCCCGGTGATGCACCTAAGTAAATTTAAAACACAACAATTTTGAACCAATGAGTTATAAACCAGTAGAGGACTTGAACTTATAAACATGAGGGAAGTCAGATACTAGTAGATTTTTAACACTGACTCAAAAGCACGACTTATCAACTCAGATACTAGATGCCAGTGTACTTTTTTGTTGACTCATTTTCATTATATTAATTTCAGCGTGTTTAGTACGGCTTTTGTTCTGACCTTCTAGAGCTGATTGATAAACTAGTGAAAAGAAAGTGATAATATTCCTTAATTTCTAGTGGTTGCCTTGAGTATCTTTTTTGTTTAAGGACTCTACACAAACCACTTATTTCCATGTAATTCAAAGGATCAGTATGAATTAACACATTATTATCATTAGTTTGCACTTCAGTAGCAGACATGGGGCCTCAACTCAGGTCTTTCACAGTTCGTGCTATATACAAATCTACATGAAGAAATTACCCAGACTGGCATCTGGAGTACATGTTTTAAATTCCTCTAACATTATTTAAAATACAAATTTCTAATGATTTTGCAAGTAGCCACTAAGCAATTCTGGAAACTAATATTGCTTGACTTCTGGATATTTTGGAGTTTTTCCAACCTCAGTTGCTTGGTCACAGATGAAGTCTACATGTTTAGTTCGAAAATTGTACAAATAAGGTCTATCAAAAGTATGGCGCTGGCTTCTAAGACAAACAAAAACAAAAACAAAAACCAACCAACCAAACAAACAAAAAAACCCAACCAAACAAACAAAACCACACAACAAACCAAACCAAACCAAACCAAACCAAACCAAACAGCCAGGAACTCTAGCATGATTCAGTCAGTAACATAAATCAACAAAAAGGAGAATAGAGGAAAAATCTATAGATTGTAACTAGCATGAAAAAGATATATAGGGAATGTCTGATCTAGTAAAATCATCTGTTGTATTAGAAATACTTTAGGAACATCAGATCAAACTCACAAATGAGAAGAAGGTTCATAACACACAAATAAAGGTTGCTCTGTGTATAGTGTGTAGTTAAGCCAAATAACTTCTTGCTGAAGGATATTACCGATGGCAAAACTTTGCATGAGCTTGAAGGAAGATAAAACTAATGGAAGAGAAATCAGCATCTTTAGTTGAGGAAACTTCTGAACTAGAAGTTACTAGAGTTGAGAAAGTGTTACATACTGAGGAAGTGTTACTGCTTACTTTCTCTGTTTTTATACCTTTCCTAGACACCTGCTATTGTTCACCCATCCTTTTGAATGTGTGGATCCTTCCAGTCTTACCACTTATAACTTTATGCAGCTATACATCATTAATTTTTAATACAATCACACAGTATTTTTCTTTTAATCCATCTTTTCCTTGTACCTTCTTTTTCCTTTGAGCCATGCTGGAGAGCGAAAAATCAAATGCTGCAGGGTTAGTCATGTGGGAAGTATGCCTACAAATGTACTCTTCCCACTGCCTCCTTCATGCACTTTGAAGTCACTGATAATGACCTACGACTGTTGCAAGGAAACTAATTCTTTTTGGGTGTTGAGTGGCTTCCAGTTGATGTGGAAGGAATTGCTGAAAATTCTAAAATATATCTGCTTGGTGAAACTTTGGAGCCTTTTTATACAGGTTCAAAGTTTAGATTTCAGGAAGTTTTGTGTCTCAGAATGAAATAGTACCAGCACAGCTCTCACCATGCTTTATAAAACTCTCTCTAGCACAAGGAAAGTGTCTTCAACTCTAAGCTGCACCTCTGTATGATGGGAGAGATACTGCCACATAATTCTACAGTTTGAGATCTACTTCTAGCAGAAACACATGATAAATTCATATGATGAGTGGAACTGGGATTGTTAGTATGATTTTGCAAACTATGTGCACATTATTGAGAGGTCTAAGTGAAAGCAGGAAAAAATAGTAGACTGGCTTCCTGTTTTCCCTTTCTCTTTCCTACACAATTATCACTCACAAACTACATCAATATAGAAAATAATAATTATATGGTACAATATACCTTTAGTACACATTAGTTCTCAGACTGATTGAGGTTGAAAGGGACCTCTGAAGGTCATGTGGTCCAACCTCCCTGTTCAGGCAGAGCCACCTAAAGAAAGTTGCCCACGACTGTGTCTAGAGGGGGTTTGAATATCTCTAAGGTGGGAGACTCCACGACCTCTCTGGGTAACCTGTGTCAGTGCTTAGACACAGTATAAAGTGTTTCCTGATGTCCAGAGGAAACCTCCTGTGATTCAGTTTGTGTCCATTGCCTCTGGGCACCACTGAAGAGAGACTCTCTCTGTCCTCTTTGCACCTTCCCTTCAGACATTTATGTACATTAATAACATCCCCTTGAGCCTTCTTTTCTGCAGACTGAACAGTCCCAGCTCTCTCAGCCTTTAATTAAGTTCTCTCAGCTTCATTAAGTTACTGTCAACCCATTTCTCCAGCCTGTTGATGTCCCTCTGGATGGCAGCACAACCCTCTGGCATATCAGTCACTCCTCAGTTTAGTGTCATCGGCAAACTTCTTGTGGGCAGACTCAGCCCCATTATCCAGACATATCCAGACATGAAAATGCTAAACAGGACTGGAACCAGTATTGACACCACAGGTACACCATTAGTCACTGGCCTCCAACTAGAAGTTGTGTAGCTAATCACCACTCCCTGAGACTGGCTATTGAGCTAATTGTCAGTCCTCCTCACTATGTGTTTATTCAGTCTGTACTTCACAGTTATGGTTAAGTGTGTGCAAGAAAGAATTTTCTGAATGGTGTTGGTTTAGAGACATTGGTTTATTAGGCTAGAATCAGATGCAAATTTTTCTGAGCTAACCTGACAAGCATTATCCCAAGAGGTTAATTGTCATTTGTTTTCATTTTTGTCATCTGAATTCTAAAAGCTGGGGCTGGATGAACATCCTTTGGAAAGCTACAGCTTGGCTGTCTTTCAAATAACAGTTGTGAGTCTAAGCGTATTGGTGGATATGATCGTGATGTGAGTGGGAGAGCCTACTTGATGTATCAAGGGACAAGAGACTCAGCTAAATGTTCCTGTGCTTTAGGACACATGCTTTCTTGGTTGAGTTGCAGACAAGGAGAGGCACATAGTTTCCTGAATCTGGCTTGGTAGGTAGAAGAGACCAAGATAAGCCTAACCTGTGCTTTTGGTTGGAAATACTGGTTGCCAGCAGCGTACCCAGATAATAAGAGATGAGAACCCTATCAATGGGTACTTAGCTGGATGAGCAGAGGGAGATAGATAGCAGATTTTATTTTATGACAAAATCTGTGGCACCTGCCCTTCTTGACTTTAGGTAAATCCATTCCTGTTCAAACATGTTAAAAAAAAGGATCATTTTGTGCAGTGTCTTTATTACGCAAATATGCACAAACATGCTATCAGCATGCTACTGACTGAAAGCTTAGAGAATTAAGCATAGCTGGTTTAATTACTGTTGAACAATTTAGGTATCTAGAAAGCCCTTGAAAAAGAAGTAAATATCATAAAAGGCCTGTATTTCCTCTGACAGATACTTTTTGGGGGGAGCAGGAGATTAAAAAAAAGCTGTATAGAAGTCTGTGATCCAAACTGAAAGATCACAGGTACTTGCTATCATTTCCCAAATTTGTAGAGCCAATTAAAAAAAAATATATTTTTCTACACAGGAGACCTAGCGGCAAAAATTAGTTAGGTAGTCTCACCTTCATGTTGATTTTTTTTTCACAGCACAGCTTGCAAAAAACACTGAAAATGTGAAATGATTGGCAGTCTCTGCACAAGAGAGATGAAGGACCAGAATTGCAAGGTAGTTTGCAGGTCAAGAGAAAAGGATAAATCAGCAGAGTTGGAGTAAGAAACTTGCACAGCCTGGATATTCTGTTTAGCTCAGTCAGTGCTGTTAGACTTGTACTTTAATGAACCCTAAATTCACTGAGAAAAGGAAGAAAAGAAGTAATAGAGGAAGGTCTGGATGGATCCAGGCACAGGAAATGTGATAAAGAGGCTTTCAAGACAACTGTTATTTCACAATAAAGGAGGCCCTTTCAAAAGAAGTTAAAGGGAGCTTCTGAAATTAATGTAGCCAAGGTCAGAAATTCTTATAGTTCTCAATATCTTTTGACTCTTCAATGATCTCTGAAAAATAGTCTTGGTCCTACTTTATGATGGATAGGAGCAAAACCACCACAGAATTTAACACTTTTAGCAGACACGGAGAAAAGGGCAGTAAATAAATGTAAATAGATATTGAAGTAAATCAGATAATGATTCTGACTTAGGGCTGCATTTCAGCTTTTTAAAGTACAGTGTGCTGTTGTCACTTCATTACTAAGGCCATTTAATGTGAGAGTTGATATTTTCCAGTGCATTCCATCTGATTTTTCTTAATATTATTCCTTCATTGACCATATTCACTTCCCAGAGAAGTCCAAACACAATTCACAGTTTAGATTAAAGTCTATATTAAATTCTTCGGGGCAGATTTATTAAGCAGAGGAAGACAATATGTTCAAAATAATTTAAAAGAGAAATATTCTGTAGGAAGGAAGGAGAAAGAAGTATTATTTCCTTCTCGCTGTGTTCTGAACACTTTTTCCTCACTCACTGCTGCTTTGCAGTATTATCTATTTACTCTCTTTTGTGGCATCTTTGGCTCAAAATACCAACAGACCTATTTTGTGACAGTCCTCACAAAATATGTCTTATTGTTTCTGTCTGTTAATTTTGTGTTAGCAGTATGCTGGGTGGTAAAGACATAAATTAAGATACGGAGCTGGTTTATTAATCATCTTCCTTTCTAAATAATGTCCATAAGTATTTCAATATATGTTGAGTAACAACATAAATAACTGTTATATGGATTGGTGTGCTAAGTTAATGAAATTGAGAATGTTTTTGATGCATTTGTTTACTGCAAGAAGCTTCATTTCTAATACTTCATTATTTTAATGATGAATGTGTTTGAAGTTAGAACTCCATTTTTAATGAAGTAATTATACTACTTGACCTATATAGCTTTAAAGTTCGTTTTTTTTCATTAATTCATCTATGTTAGTCAAATGAACCTCAAGCCTCCATAAAAGTCCTTATGCAATGTACATAAAACAAAACAAGAGCTAAACAAACAACAACAACAACAACCCAAAAAACCAAAAAACCAAATGTCAGTAAGCTTGGAAATAAGTCTATAAAATAACAAGACACACTGTGAAGGTCTTTTTAATATGCCACAGGTAATACAGTGTAGCATTAGCACAATTTAAGAGTAGCTCATCTCTGTATTAATTTCACAATATAAGCAACTGTATTTGGAAAACATTGAAAGCTTTTGGTTTACACATGTGTTGTTGAGAAAATAGTTGAAATACTCATGTGACCTGAGTGATACCCACCTGCAGCTCAGCATTTGCAGCACTGAAGTTTATCTTTGCTCTCTGTCTTGCAAAATAAATATTTAGCTTTTGAATACATAAGTAACAATATGGAAATTTATAATGTCAAATACAGAAAACTTCAGTCTTCCACGGGGGGATTGCCTTATGGTCATATGGGTGTAATTCTTTAAAAGGCTTACTGTAATTAAAAGTAACAAAAAATAATAGTTATGTGAAATTACCTAAGGAAAAAAAAAGTATAATGAACCATGCCAAGATACAGTGAAAACACTGAACATAAGGCACTGTCAGAACTTCAGTGAACATATAGAAGTATGAGTTAGCTAAATGTCACTCAGATAATTAGGTAAGGGATACATATTTTTTTTTCCCCCTTATTTTAGACCTCGTGGGGGTGGGTATACAGTATTTGTATATTTGTCCTTTGTTAAGTTTATTTCTTCAAAATGGCAGATGACATGTTATAGTGAGGAAGCTGAGATTCATGGTCATGGGGAAGGAATTCCTGGTTCATGACTTAGTAACGAGGTAAGTACTGTCCACACTGACCACAACACATGGATAACAGCCTGGTTTGCCATCTTCCTGGTTTACATGTTGGAATATTCTGAACATTACTTACTGCCACAGTTCCCTAGGTACCGTGACCATCCTTTATCTGTATGCTAAAACTATTTATTATCTCTTTACTAATATTTCTGTTTACCTATATCAGAAAGGAGTAACTAGCGTTTTCATTTGACCACTGAAATCCTGATTACGTCCAGCTATGTTTTCATGATGAATTTAAAATTTTATACTAGTTTTTCCAAAATGTTATTGTCTGATTCTATTTTTAGTATGGAAAGTCTGTGGTAGTTATGACTGAATCAAACAGGGGAAGCATAATTTCTATTGACCTCAAAAGTTCTTAGAGCATTTTTAGTTCTTAGGAATTATGTCATCCTCTATAAATACGACGAATAAATCCTAATAGTATTAGATACTGCCAATATAAAATATTTAAGTCACCTCAATGGTGCTTTTCTTCTGATTAGTTATACACTGATATAAACAGAAAAAAAAAAAACTTGTAATTTTTAATGATATTTTTTTCTATGCCCTCTTTTTAATGTATAAAGCTTCTTCTTAGAATAGGACTTGCACTCTGGAGGTTAATTTAGCATATCCAAATACCAGAGTCACAGAAAATATTAAGGTCCTTTGGGTTTCACTGTAATTTTTCAATTCATAGTGATATAGTTAGATTCTGATTGCCTGCACACTGATCTAAACCCAGATAATAACACCAGGAGGCATGGACTTGGTAACTTTTCATAGTTTTTGTGATACAGACAGGACTACGGTAGGACAGGTTTCTTATTGAAACAGTATGCATTCCTTGAATTTCAGAAAGTCACAGTATTGTTGGAGTTTGTGGGAATTTTATCTCCTGAATTATGTATCTGTATCTGAATTTTGTACCTGTACTAAACGTCCAAGTTCTTATTAAAAAATACACAAAATGAGAAATACAGAAAGAACCTGATGGAACAGCACTGCCCTAAGCCAATCCCAACCACCCCACAAAAGCCCAGGCTTTTCCTGGCTTATATAGTGGGCATGACATCAGTATGGTATCAAATAGCCCATTGGCTGGTTGGGTTGTCTATCCTGACTGTGGCACCATCCCAGCTTCTGGTGAAAATGAACCCTATCCTAGCTGAACCCAGGGCAAATCTAATCAAACTGGGGCTTTTTGTTTTTATTTTTTTTTAAATACCAAATACTATAGAAACATCGTTAGAAAGCCAACACTGATTTGGGAAACTCTTCCAAAGTTATATAATCATAGCTTCTAAAAAGATTTAAAAAAAAATTCACAGTAGGAAAAGCGATGATTATTCAGTCAGAGTAAACTATTAAGACGTGCCAGGAAAGTGGCAGCAGTAAGATGTCCTTGCAAAGTCAGCCTGCAGCCCTCAGCCTGCGACTGCTCTTGCTCATTCTTGTTTAAACCCTTTTATCTGCAGCCCAGATTGTGGTCTACTGAGAAGAAGCTCACTCTTAAAGGCCATAGGGCCATCACATCCTTGGTGTACAGAGTATGTATGTTGTTGTAACAGGACCTTTTTCCCGGGAGTTACATGGATAAAGAATGAGTATGCCTAACTCATCCAAATGCACAAACTTTGACCTCAGACTGCAGATGCCTCCTGAGGTCAGATATGGACAGCTCTGGAGCATATTGTGCATCTCTAGGTACTAGTGAGAGTGTGTATGTTTGCTATCTTTACTTTCATAGGTACCTCTATGATTAGTAGAGCTCTGGCAAGCTTGGAGTCCCTTCCAACCCAAAACATTCTGTGATTCTATGAAATAGCACTGCTGGGGACCTGACATGGGATCCATGGAGGATTATTAAGAAGTTTCTCATTTATCCTGCCAGCTGGGCCAGCTTGGGGAGACAGAAAGGGTTTTCTGGTCCTTTTTGTTAAAGAAATCTAGGGGTAGAGGTCCATGGAAAGAAAGCAGGACTAGTTTCTTCTCCGTATGACAGTAGAGTGTGATGCGCAGATAAGCTAAATGATGATTTTATAGGAGCTTGTGGGTTTTAGTATGGTAAGCAGCATGGGATAACTGTTATGCTGTGGAGCATTCAAGCTGACATGCTAGGTAGACATGACCTGTCCACTTCAAAAAGCCTAAAGACAATATGTCTATGATCTGGAACATAACATTTGGCATTGGGAGCTGGGATAGGCCAAGTTGTTGGGGTACTCTCTACTAAGCCTGCATGAGATAGCGTGGGAACATGTAGTTGTTTTGCTTCCAAGCAGCCAAATTACAGACTTCATCCACTGCTTCAATGAGATGAAATTAATTTCAATGAGAGAATCAGTACATGGCTTGTATGCCATATGGATCCTACCTAGCATCTCCGTGCCTAAGAAGTTCACTGTGCCACAGTGTATATCACTTGATGGAATCAGTATGACATCTCATCCTCAAACACTTCCTAGTGCAGGAAAATCACTGCATGAAACTTTAATGGGCACATTTTGCCCTTTTCACTTTTATTTTTAGATACAAAATTATCATGTGTGTTTTCTTTTAAAAAATGAACAACAAGGAAAACAGTCTTTTCAGTTCTTTTTTTTCAGGTTTTAATTCTTTTTCTAATTAAATAGTTCTGTTTCTATTCAGCCATATAAAAGGCAAGTGTGTGAAAAATGGTATCATATAAATGAAGAGACAGCGTTCTACTCATTAATTTATCAGTCTTAGAATAAAGTTGATTCTTTTCCTCTCCTGCAGATGAAAACTTATGCAGATTCCTTGAAAATAGTATGATGAGTTAGAATATTTTTTAACTAGTCTTATGCTTCCATTATTTGAATTTAAAAGATGAACACTTAAATAAAAAACCTGAGTGGATGGCATTTGAATATTTTCCCCATAACTGAAGGATCTAAAACATACTTGTGAGGATGTTTGTATACTTTGAAAAGTGTTACAGATTTATTAAATTAATTGCGTGATGTGTCTAACTGCAGTTATCTCAAAGCACAGTTTCAAGAGGACTTGTGAGTAATTGGGTAGAATGTGAACAGAAGGAAGGCCTCTGTTAATTATCATTAGATCATTTGTAAAGCTAAAGTACATAAATTTGAAATGTATTGCAAGTCTCATACCTCTTTTCAGTGAGATCCACTAGCCAATTTTGTTGGGCATGGGAGTCCTGTGGTAGAAGAAATCAGGCATTTAAAATATATATTAGTTCAGCTAGTCTTCTATATACCACTTTGTTTTGAAAAAAAAAGAACCTAATATGCATGTGAGCATTTTAGTTTGGCTCAGGAGTACACTTCTGAAGTGTTTATGCCTATTGCCCACACATACGGAGCTTTCCTTTGCCTTTGGAGTGTCTCTAAAGCATGAGAACTATTTTCAGATGCTAACCAGATTAAACTGCTGTTCAACTTAGTAGTTGATTCACCAATCTAGAGTAGAGTTAGTTTGGAGTAAATCTCTGCAAAAGCCTGTGATGGTGATGAAAATGTTTTCTCAGGTCTGTGAAGAATCCTCTTCCCAGCAGTGCTGGAGGGAGTGTGCTGCAGTGGCACTTCCCTTTCCTCATTGCATCGACCAACATTCCATATGTGAGGAAAGACTTGGCTGATGTAAAGTATTTACAGTAAAATAACTCTTCAAAAATGATGTAATAAAAGTTGTGGGTTGCTCATTTTTCCTTTCATAATCCCATCCTATTCCCACTGTCTTTTTCATAAGGAGTGCAAACAAACCAATGCATTGATACTGCAATAGTACTTTAGCGGCGAATCTTTCAGTAAATTGATATTAAGGCAGCATATTTAACTCTTTATCCCACTTTAATTAAACACTTATACATTTCTAGAAAGTCTCCCTTTAAATGTCTGTTGGCTTGCTTTTTAAATGTCACCTTCTATTTAAATCATTATTGGATTAAAGTGTGATATTTAAGATGTACTTTGGTAGCAACAAACCAATGGAAACCCAAGTCTATGGTGGGTTGACTGTCTTCCATTCAAACCAAATGTTATTCTAATTTCTGTGAAGTTACAATCTTTTGACTATAATCAGAATTAATCATATAGTTAAAATACTAGTTTCATTGCTATATCTTCTGAAAAATGTGATCTTAAATGAGTTTATCAAGAATTTTCTTAATTTTTCTTTACTAACCTTGTCACCATACATTATCTTTTTTTCTGTTTCCAGTGACATTGGTGTAATGATTATTTTACTCTTGTAATCACAGAATGAAATATAACTTCTACATAAAGGCTGAACAAATCTGGCTAGACATCATACTTGAATCAGATATCTTTCTATTTGTCATTAACTATAACAGTGCATGCAATAGACATTTTTGTGTTTGTCTGAACACCTATATGCATTTGTAAGCATACAAGGAAAAAACAAAGACAATGTTGACACATCCAGAGCCATGTGGTGTGGTTCACAGCTAGAATCATAAACATCTTTGAAAGGCTGGTGAAATGCATCCAGTTCCAAGTGTACTGCAGAGTGAGCAGTTCTACACAGAGAGTGGAATGGAAGTTACACATATTAAAGAAAAGGGAATACAATGGCTATAGTTGAGGCTTCGTTATTAGTTCGTTTTATCACTCAGTCTGCCAAACAACATCTGACGTATTTTGCTAAAACTATTTCTTTCAACAGGCATGTCTGCCTTTTTTACTGTTAGAGAGAAATAGGTGTGATACTTTCAAAAAGTTTTTTTTTCCCAAACACTTCAGGCTCTTCAACACTGATATTTAAAAAAAAAATAAATTAGTAATACTGCCTAATAAATATGAGCCTGTAATAAAAGTGAGTGAATATTCAGTCTGTGATACAAGCCAAGAGAGATTGGAAAATGAGATGCTGAAAAAGTATCCATTTACCTGGCTTCTCAGAGATTCAGATTTGTAACACACAAGACAGATGAATGTTCATATATATGCATATGTTTTGTATTGCATGGTTTAATTCTGCAGCCTGTTGGGATATCTAAGACAAGGAAAAATGAAATTCATACTTCAGTGATGCCCTTAAAATTCCTTTTCTGTCTAAAAAAGAAAGTGTTGTTTTTGACTTGTATGACTGTGCAGGACATGAATTTTAAATAGATTTTGTCTTTTCCTAGTCATCACTTTAGCAAGCAGCATAGGACATCTTTTCTTTTAGAAATCAAGTTCAGAGAGATTCTCCTGGCTTGTGTCTGTGACAATATATATTTCATGACCTTTCATGTTTCATATTGAGATAAAAGTACTATTGCTTTTCTTTCTTGCTTTTATGGTCATTTGCTATAAGCCAGCTCCTCGAGCAAATTGAAAGGCCTATGTGGTGTTTGATAATCTGTGACATGTACAATGAAGAAGTATCAAATGACTGCATATATCAAGGCACTCCAAATAGTGCTTATTTTAATGTGAAAATCTATATGAAACTGAGCCAAGTATGCTGTATGATATAATTGGCTCACTACAACCTATTCTTGCAAAAGCATCCTTTCTGATTGTAAGAGCTGAAACCCAGTAGGTGATTATTTTCTCTGTGATTAGAATATATTTTGAATCCTTTTATATAGTGCTCCAGATCTTATGGCTGGGTTCTGAGCTGAATGATATCTAGTATTTTCCTTAAAGCCTTCACTCCATGAATCAAATAGATATGTTAGAATCTTACTAGTTCTCATTTTTTAAAACAGAAAAATGCCATTTCTCATGTAGGAGGAAAAAAATGCTTAGTTGCTCAAAAATAAGGTAACAAAAACTACAATAAGTGAGATGAATGACAATTCCTAATTCCTTATCTCATTTTGGAGATATTTTTTGACAATTCAGAGTGTGAATATTAAATAAATTTTGTGATATTGTGCACCTTATCCGACTATTATGCCTTAGATCTCCAGCAAGTTTAAAGTAAAAATAGTAGATGAAATATCAGCTACCTTCAGAAAAAAATCCAAAACAAAGCTGAAAAATATCCTGATGTTCAGCTAACTCCGTAATCTGTTAATGTTTTCATTCTCAAATAAACAGAGCACATAATGAAATTTGTTACTAAAGCATATACTCTTTTCTGCTACTATAAACTTAATATAGATTTAAATTTTACTCAAAGGCAACAGTCATCCTTCCTGAATAACATATAAATTATATCAAGTGCTGTTAAGTGCAACAATAAACAGTTTAGAATGTAAATCTACAGTATTTCTCAATGCTGCTTTTGAATATAGAAAATATTTCATAAAATTATGTCAAACATAGCACTAGACAGCTCTTACATTAGAAATATGACAAATATATATATTCAGTCACATTTGATATCCAGACTGTTCTCCTTTAAGAAAACTGTAAACTCCACAAAAGTTATTTGCATGAAAAAAAACCCTGTATCTGTCTGATCATGTTGATATGACAGCTTGTGTGTGAGTGGATTAAGCCACAGATCTTAAATGTGATTTCTTTCTCAAAATATTTCATCAGAATGCTGGTAGTCATCTAAAATGCCACCTAGCAATTGCCACAGACTTCATAAATGAAGTAGGTTGCTATAGCCTAGAAAGGTAATTTAGCTTTGCTTTTTAGTAACTGTGGTTGTATTTATGGAGTATCCACAACAGGTGCTCTCCTGAAACACCTGTCACAGAATCATAGAATCATAGAATGTTTGGGTTGGAAGGGACCTCCAAAGGTCCAACCCCTCTACAGCAAGCAGGGACATCTCCAACTAGATCAAGCTACTCAGAGCTTCATCTAGCCTGATCTTGAATGTCTCCAGGGATGGGGCCTCCCCCACCTGTCTGGGCAGCCTGTTCCAGTGGTCTATCACCCTCATATTGAAGAACTTTTTCCTAATATCTAACCTAAATCTACCCTTTTCTAGCTTAAAGCCATTACCCCTCGCCCTGTCACTACAAACTCTTGTGAATAGACCCTTCCCTGCTTTCTTGTAGGCCCCTGTCAGGCACAGGAAGGTTGCTATAAGGTCCCCCCCGGATCCTCCTCCTCTCCAGGCTGAACAGCCCCAGCTCCCTCAGCCTGTCCTCACAGGAGAGCTGCTCCAGCCCTCTGATCATTTTTGTGGCTCTCCTCTGAACATGCTCTAACAGCTCCACGCCCTTCTTGTGCTGGGGCTCCAGGGCTGGACACAGCACTCCAGGTGAGGTCTCACCAGGGCAGAGCAGAGTGGCAGGATCACCTCTCTCCATCTGCTGGCCATGCTTCTTTTGATGCAGCCCAGGATTCAATTGGCCTTCTGGGCTGCTGCTGCACATTGGTGGCTCATGTCCAGCTGCTCATTTACTAGTATCCCCTGTCCTGTAAGTAAAAGCTGTTTCTCTGGGAAAAGTTTAAGCATGTTCTGTCAACTCATTCAAATTTAATTCCACCATTTACTATATGCAATAGTTATTACACTGACCATAGCAGACACGTGCATTGCTTCCTAGTCCCCTTTCTCTCTTTAAATTATTATGTAATGTTTACATAGACAAATATAAGATACAAAGTGACATGAATTTCCAAGTAGATGCTTAATTTTGTTTATTTGGTTTTGGGAAATTTTAGCTCCTTTTAGAGCAGGGGGTGGATGGAGCTAGAGGTTGAAGCAGAATTTGAGTAAGCAGAATTTTGAGTAAGTAATATTTGGGTCATACTTTCCCCTCACAACTTCTTATCAACAGCCTGCCTCGGGATGGAGATGTACATACAAAACTGCTCTCCTTGACTTGTCCTCTTCCCTTTGCTCTCTTAAAGCCCTGCATATACTCTATCATATCCTCCTTTATTCTGGAAGAAAAAAGATTTCCTCAGCATTCAATGTGAAACCATGCTTGTAGTGCAGTGACTGAAAAAATTGTAGTGTTAGTCTTGTCTGAAGAACAGAAGGGGGAAGATAGTTTCACAGTATAGTAGTTCTTATTATTAGAGATTACTAGGATGACTAGTATTCTACATACTGTTTATTTGGTAAATATAATTATTTTATCTTTGGAAGAAGACATCATTATCATGACTGCAACAAAGAAAACAGTGGACCAGCAGCTGAATCAACAAAAAAACCTTATATCTCTGCTTAGGTTTTGCTTGTTCAAAGGGATAATTTAAAGTTTTATTTAGACTTAAGTAGAGGTAATGACTACATGCATTAAAATCCATGCTTCTCAAAAATTACATCTAGTTATACTTGTGTAGTTCCTACCTTTTTTAGAGCACTGAGACTTTAATAGAAGTAGCAACATGGCCCCTCTGACAGAAGTAATACCAGAATAAATTAATAATTTTGGTAATTAGTGTTTTAAAATAAAAACAAAACAAAACAAAAACTTTAGTAGCATTGCAATCATTAGAAGAAGAAAAGGAATAATATTTGAAAAACCAAATCTTTCCATCTGCTTGCTTGCAGATTTAATCTGTTAGAGCACAGTAAGAAAAAACTTTGTTTCATACTTTCAGTTATTTCAAATGACTTTACATTGTAAAACTACACAAATATTATGTCATTTTAAATATGATGCATGCTAGTAAAAAGATAGTTAAATTATGATATGTCTGATATAATTTCTAAATAGAAACATTGCATGCGACACCATATGAAACACATCCTGTGGAGGGGGGTCTCCAAAATGGCTTTTTGTAAAGTATTTCAATAACCCTTTGGTGCCTTAAGAGGGCTTTCCTAAAATTGTTAATGCACTCTTTGCTCAATTCTAATACAATACTTATTGACTGAAGACTGTCCTAGTAAACGTTAATAAAGTACACTGAGGTAATCAACTTTCAAAAGACAAGCAGTATATATATAATTATGTAGACACTAATATAAAGAAATGAAGTGCACCTTTTTTTCTTTTAAAGTAAAAATGTAGATGAAAAGAAGTAAAATCATCTACTTTCTGTATCCCTGCTATATAGGTAGATTTCAGTGCCAGAAACCAAAGGCACGTGTGTGAACTGAAGTATTATTTCAAGTGAAAATGCTTTATTAGCTTGTAAAATATATAAGAATTTTACTGAGAGAGTGCCTAATTCCAATTTGATTATTTTTTTTTTTACATCTAATTTTGTAATTTATTTCCAACTAAGTTGAAATGAGGAAGTTCTCTGGCGAAGACTAAGGACACTTTTTTCTACTGTTACATTATTTAAATAAACAACCTTTCCTTAAGGTGTAGCACTGTAATTGACAAACCGTTGTTTTACTAAGAAAAAAATTATCAGCTAGCTTAGTCATGGAAAAATATGCAAATATATTTGCTGCCTGCTTTATACACTTGGTAGATAAATATAAGTTGTATATTGTATACACACGATATGGGAAATTGCTTTTGAAAATGGTTGGGAAATGGACAGGCATTTTGAACAGTACAGAGTGCAAAATAGTGAATGTCTGAAAAGGAATTCAGTGACCGACACAGATAGCCATGCTGAGAAATGCTTTGTTAGTTCATATATGTAATGAAACTAAATGAATATGTGGAAGTTTGTCATTCACAAGAATCAATAGTAAAAGAAACAGCAATGCAGAAAGCACACTGCTCTTCTTATTTAGAGCTTGGCATCTGGTACTTTGGTTTTGTCATACTGCTGGAATAATCTCCAGATATTAATCTTCTGGACAGTGTTATTGAAAATTTCTCAGTATTGAATAGAGCTAATCTTACTTTATTGATCGTAGTTATCTATCTTTCCTGGGATTCGACAGAATGCAAAGGAAATAGATCTGTTTCATTTAGGATACTTGCATAAAATATCTTGTGTTTCCTACATTGAAATATTGTATTCATTGGCTTCAACCACACTGACTGTATATTAGAAAGATTACTGCTCTTTATTTATGGAGAATATCAACTAGAACCAAGCAGTCCTATGTCATACTGTGTTTTAATGATTCACATGGACTCATTTCTCTTTTGCATAAAGATAGCAAAATGAATTTTTCTTGACTGAGACTGTCAATTAGATAATTATGTAGCTGAGAATATTTTTTGTGTGTGATATTGCAGCTTTCTATGAAACAATTTACATTAGTTCCTAGATGACTTTTGTCTTGTCATGAATGCTTTTTCTTTATCATTCACGATATAGCATATCATTATTGGGAAACACAATTTTTGGCAAATACCAATGGTAATTAACTTTTACAGTGCTTTGGTAAATGAAAGCGTAAAATGTATATTGATCATGAATTAAAGAGCAGAGGAAGCCCTTTTAATGTCTTTTTTTCCCCATACCCTATTTTGATGAACTAACAGCACTGTTAATTCCACTTTTAAACTGGTTGCACTTTGGGAATACACATAATTATCACACTGAGTTACATGATACCTCAGGGTACACAGAAGATAATGCAGTGTATTGTAATTCTAAACCTGCCTGGTTGCAATGAAATTTTCTTAAATCAGGATAGAGAAAGAAGAGGTTAGATTTTAATCAAAGTTGTGAGCTGTTTCTCCTGAAGGCTGTGCTGCCAGTCATAGTCCAGGGGTTCAGAGAACAGCAGTTACCTTGCTGTCTGATTGGGTTTTTGTGGTTCCCAGGATGGGTCTGCTCACTTGAACAAGAAGTACTGTGACGTGGCCCTGTTCATCAAAACCATCAGCATTACCTGCCAAAGGGGCAGCGTGCTTGCTGCTGTCATTTCCCGTTTTGCTGACAGGTCAGGTCTTGCAGGCAGAACTGCCACAGAGCAGTATCCATGTCCTGCCTCAGTGAGCATGTGTAGAATATAGACATCAAGGAGGATTTGCTTAGGGCATTTGCAAAACATACTTGCAGCTATAAAATCACATGCCTTTTCTCAAGCTTTGAAAACCTTGCTTAACATGTTCTTGTCTACTGAGATGCTCTACTTTAAGCATTGAAAACTATTGTGAATTTCTTAATTAAGAAGAAGTTTTACAGAAATCATGCTATTCCTCTTTGCTGTGCTCCAGCTGATTTCTAAGTGAAGTTTAAAATTACTGTTTTGATGTAAAAAATACAGGATGGAGTTGCTCTTGATTACAAAAGAGATCCATCTCTTCTGCATGATTTCACTACAGACACTTTTATCCTATTTACTTTGAAAGGAAAGGAAGCTGTCCAGTCAACTTTTTAAAATCTGAAGTAGCAAACTTCAAGGCTAAAACCTGTATTAAAGGTTGACAGTGCAGATCATCAAGGCTTTAATTATGTAGCCATTGTTGTTTAATTAAGGATCACTTGTGAGAAGGAAACAATGGATCCCAGTACTTTCCCTTTTCTGTCTCATAATTCTTCAGAGTTCTTATTACCTTTGGTTTCCACTATTTTAGTACATTAAAATGTGTCAGAAAAGTTTTCTTTTCTGAAGCTGTTCTCTGGCTTTGACACCAGCTGGTACCTTGGGGCTTCTACAAAGCTAAGCTCTCCTCCACCTCCAAAGCAGAGTGACCACATTGAAAGTACCTCCTGGGAATGTTCCCTGGCCTGTATTAACCCCCAAGACCTGTGGAGAGACAGTCTGAAGACTAGTATTTGGCTTGGGTTCAACTTGTGTCTGTGGCTGTGCTAACAACACTGTGAATGATCATGTGCTGGTATTTAGGCCTATTTAAGTCTCTAGGCCTAATTAAGTCTTTTTCATTTAATACTGCTCTAACCTTTTGTTCTTTAACATGGAGTTGGTTCTGGTTTGACGTGGCTTGATTTTCCATTAGAAATTCTAATTTAGCATAAGAAATTCCGTAGCTGGGCCCTTGATCCACAGTTAACTTGGGTGATTTACCTGGGAGCATTCTTAGAGCAGACATAAGGGTTCATCCACATTTCTGCATGCTCCACCCTGTGTTACAGAAACCACCCCAGAACTGCTTATGGTGAGCACCTTCAGGAATTTTTACTTACCAGGTTTGTCAATCACAATATAAAGTGTCTGCTGAGTTTTTGTAGAGAGGAATCTGACTTTGGCATGCAGATACATCCTATGGATGTTAGTAATCTTCTATAATTTTAGATACATGAAATTCAAAGTTAGAAGTTGAGGATTGAGATGGATTAAGGGAGATATTTTAAAATCACCTTTGTCTATTTTTTTTTTTTCTTTTTTAATTTTGTAAGCCCAACTACTAATTTTCCATATGGAGAGAGAAAGATTAACAACAATTCTGTGCTTACAGATATTTGTCTAGATGCTAAGAATACAAATATTTAGATGAACCAGAAATGACTTAATTGGGCTCTAAGGAAACATTCTTCTTTACTCCCTAACAATAAATATGGTGAAAGTATAAATAGAGATAAAGAGAAGTTTTGTCTCAAATACTGCAAATGTTAGAGTTTTAAGTTTGTACATCAGTTTCAAGACAAAATACGTTATGTCCTGTCTACATATGAATATAAGCAAAATCATATATGTGTGTCTTCAAAAATGGGCTTCTGTATGCTTATTCAGTCTCCTTCACTTTCTTTCCCAAAATGTTATTTACGCAATTGATAGTAGTAACAGTCACCAAAGTATGATAAATATAATTAATATTTTGCTACCTCACCTTTAAAAAATTAAAAAATAATTAAAATCTAATTCAGGAAAAAAACACCCACTTCAATTTTTAAAGATGGTCATTTGACATTGCCTGGTTTTGCTGTTCTGAATAAATACACTAAATATCTATAGAGTTTTAAAATTTAGGACCCAGTAATTTAAAAAATACATGAAGCCTCACAAAAAAAAATCCCCAAGTAGTTTGAACCAACAAGCTACCTCATTCCAGATAATTTTTTTTTTTTTTAATTCAAAACATTGCCAAACATTACCTATGTCAATAACATTCAGGAAAGCCTGCCTGTAAAGATGAAAGTACCTTGAAGTTTTGTTCTAATATATACTGAAATTATTTGTTTCTGAATTGGGTTTGTATTGTAAAAAAAGTTCTTTTAAGAAAATATTTTACTTCTCAATGATTATGTTTAATGTTCATTAATGTTAATAGATTATTTACAGGCAATTTCAGGAAAAGACATCCTTTTGCTGTTGTACAATGACCTGTTGTTTGATGGATCTAGAGTCTCTCTGTGTGTCTATAATCAGAGTTTTTACGTATCAATCAAAAGAACTAAGGAGCTTTCTTGCATCTTTAGTCTAGGAGAGTTTTCTTCTACATTTTCCTTTGGCAAATCTGAGGACTATAAAGATTATTTTTTCTGTCTTTTTCTTTTCTATCTCTAGGAACTTGTGATATAGTGGTATTTTGCATGACTCACGATCATCCTTTTTCTGCTTTATCATTTATCTATTTCTCATTTCGGGGATTTCCTAAGGGATTGTGAGAGAAGTAAATTATTAGTAAATTCTATTTGCAGACAACATTTTTTGAAATAAAAGCAACCTAAGGGCATACTCTATAAAATTACACTTTTAGAAGTTCAGAAATTGTGAAGTTTAGAATTTCAATAGAGTACATCCCATTTGTTTCCTGTGTTATAGGCAGCCAAGCCTGAATCATTGGTCTTAAGAAGGTCAATAAAACAACATTTGTTACCTGAAGTGAAGCAGATCCATCTGTCAACTTCACCTTTTAATAAAATTTCCCAAAGAGACACATACAGTAAAAAAACAGGCTACTAGCTTATTTAGACAGTTAGAATGACCCTCAGAGTAACTTTGCCTTCACCCACACTATGATGTCAGTCACCACTTTCCTACTGTGAGGCTGTTTCCAAGCATTTTACAAAAGCTTGTGTGATTAAATGTTTCTTGGAAATGGATTCACTTGAATTTAACCAATTCCAGAATGAATGAGGAAGGGCATTCATGACAAAAGTATGCAGGATCGAGCCTTTGTCTAGAGAAGCTAATGTATGTTTTGATATGTGAAATTCCATTCTTTGTTCTGTGGGACCTGACCTTTAAGAAAATTGCTCATGAGCAGGAAATAATTAATACATAATTTGGCAGTTATTAATAACCAAGCTATAGAATATTGCTTGCAAGAGTACTTGCCATATTCCCTGTTGAAACTCTGTATTTATGTCTTGAAGAATATTAATTTAATCTATTCAAAAGAGACAGGAAGATTAGGGCACATGGTTGAATGAGGGCAGTCTTGAGGTTTAGCCTTTCCTGTCTAGAGCTTTTATTTATCACTCTGCTTTTTTATGTGTGCTCGTTGTTAAATGAAAATACTTTTTTTATTGACTTAGGCATGTCCCCCTAGATTTCACTTTTGTTGGTGCATTGGCATATGATGATACCATTCAGGAGTAACTGTTTAATCAAGGTTGGTTTAACTGTGTTCTGTAAAGAAAGCAGCATGTAAAGGCATTGTCAGATTCAATGCTAGTATGTCAGCGGTATTGTGGTATCGTACTATTTGGTATTGATGATGAGTATACTGATAGTATACTTCATTTATTTTAGAATTGTGAGGAAGATATATATATATATATATAT